>NW_019416593.1:21858-94525 GCF_000390285.2 Anoplophora glabripennis
ATTTAGCCGAACTTACCTTAGTCCAAAAGTTGATAGTTAAAGAGATACAGGGTGTTAAATGTAAAATATTATTTTAGTTTATTTCCATTTATTTCTTAATAAATGCAAATATCTACACAAAATTTTGGGGTTTGGGGTTCTTTGGATAGAGGAATTGAAATTTGTTCACATTTTGGTTATAGTTCATAGAGGGCGCCAGCTGCCGTAGATTGAAGGTGTTGGAAACGACATAACTTTTTTGTACTTTAAGGTATCTCATCTTTGGTATCAAATTCTTATTTTCCATCTTTTTTTACACAAAAAATGTAGACTTTATGAAAGTAGCTGTCTCGCACCGTTTCCGAGATATTTGGCTTTGAAACTTCCAATGCTAATAGTTGAAATAATTAAAATAATTTAGAAATGTCAAAAACAAGGGTTTATTTAGAATAAAAAATTGTATTGAACAGTAAAATAGTAAACATTAGTAAGAAATATGCCTCTTTAATGTTATTTTAAGTTTTTCGTTCATTCATTTCATTTTAACGAAGGCTATTTTGTAACCAAATTGTTTTTTGATTTGAATCATCGTTTTATCTCTAAATTAATATAAAAATACATATTTAAGGGTGTATTACTTGTTTACAGGCATCAGAAAATAAATACATACTTGGATGATAACGCTCAACCTAATCGCGCTGAAATTGTGAATATTTTTTTAATAACAAATCGTATTCTTGGCCAACCTATTTACCTGACTTTAACCACATAGAACATTTATGCGACGTTTTTAAGACTCGTTTATACGCGTCGCCAGTCACTACAAAGTATTGATTAGTGAGAACAAGACAATGACAATAGTTACCACAAATTATCTATAATTATGTATAATTAATAATTATATTATGTATTGTCAGTAAGTTGGCGTTGCCAGGGAATACATAATTGCTTATCGATAGTAATGTAAAGATAAAAATACTTTTTTAAATTTATTCGTATGTAAATATTGTTTTAATAAAACGTAGCTTTTTAAATACGCATATATCTTTCCTAATAGATGTAAAACAATTACTCAAAAAACAATTATTTACAAAATGGTATTCTTTAAATATTTTTGAGTTTTGAAAATAACTGACATATAAACTTGAATATGAAAGAATGACATCTCTTGGATAATTTAGAAATAACACCTTTTAACTTACCACAATATAATTTTTGGATATTTCAGTTCTACTGAGCAATAATATATTTCTGTTGTTGACTTTTGTATGTCAAGCTTAATGCCATTTGTATGGATCCTTTTAGATTTTCAAGTTGGAAAAAATTTCCTCCTTCATTAAGTCAGACCTCTTTCGTACGCTCTATAAACCCCTAAGACCGTTTTCGAATATGCATTGTATGTATTTCACTCGGCAGTAATTAGCAATTAACTTAAGTGACACGGTTCGTCAGACACAATTAAATAGCAAACGAATTTATCGCCATCCAATCGTCGTCTTCCACCCCTGAAGATCCTGCCAGTTTTACGGCCCTATAAAGTAGCTGCTGAACGTCTAGGATCAGTAGCTGTTAATAATAATTAAGGTTCCCTTTTAGCTGATAGTTAAGACGTGTTAAAAACTCTCCCTAATGCCGCACGTACTAAAAGGGCGAGAACGTAGGGTTTCCCCGAAATTAAACTTCAAAGGATTATGCCGTACAACGGGAAACTTTTGCATTAAAAGTTTTTCTTGCTCCTCCAAAAAATTTAATTCCTAAATAAGTACTCTTACTTGGTAATTCCAAAAAAAATTAAATAGTTAATTGAAATGTAAATGAAAATGCGAAAACACGTCATGAAAGCTGTAATGTTGACCTTCAGATGTAAATAAATGTTTTTCAACATTTGAGATGACTATTCAAGACCTCCAAACTCTCTCGGTTTCGAAAATACAATACCTATGTATGTTTTCAGCCACGAAAATTGAATAATTCCAAATATTTCGAATTTTCATCATCAAGAACAATGGTGACAATATTTTTAACTTTAAGGCGATGTTTCGTGTTGTATTTATTAGCTATGTCCTGTCCAAATTTGGTTAATGCAACTCTCTCAGTTTAGAAAATACAGTACCTATGTATGTTTTCGGCCACGAAAATTGAATAATTCCAAATATTTCGAATTTTCACCACCAAGAACGACGGTGACAACATTTTTAACATTAACGCGATATTTCGCATTGTATTACCTATGTGCTGTCCAAATTTGGTTACTGCAACTCTCTCGGTTTCGAAAATACAATACCTATGTATGTTTTCAGCCACGAAAGTTGATTAATTTTAATTAGTTAATGTGTATCTTAATTAGTAGTATTTGTTCACAAATATTTTGTATATGAAGGTGACCATCCCATCATTCTTTGATGTGTTATTTATCCTTGGTTATGATACATTTTTTAATTTTACTCAAAAACCATATCCTTTTTTAAAATTTTTCTATAGCAACAATTTTTTCTATTAATATTGCTCTTTCTGGCTAAAGGGTTAGAACAAACAATTCTCAATAGATAAAAATATACAACATTTTCGTTATCAATGCTCTATAGTCTGTTTAGAAATGAAAGAGAGTAATAAAAGCTCATTAGGTATGCAAATCATAAATAAATGTAGTACTGGTGCTTATATTCAATATTTTTATATTATGCATTTTCCGTGTACTTTTAACAAAACTTTGTGCGATCGGACTGTACTAAATTGTAGCAGGTAGCTAAAATTTAATCCCCGACAATCCGTCTTTGTCTATGCCGCTTCAATTTCTCGGTCCATTTCTCTTATAAGTAAACAATATAAAAACAGCATTTCAAAACATGAGGCTACTTTAAGCATCATAACCGGGTTAAGAGGGTTTTTAGTAATTCAAATAAAATTATTCAATATTATTATCAAAATATTTATTTAAATTTAATGAATAGACTTTTATTCCACACAAAAATATATGTATTTTGAAAATTCAAATTATGGTGAGTAAATGTAGTGTTGTATAAATGTACAATAAAGAAAATAAAAAAGTAGGTATATTAAAATTCATCCTCTGAATATTCTGATGAATTATCTTCGTCTCCTAGATTGATAACGATAGGTTCCACAGTAACGTCAATTAAATTATCGAGTTCCCACATTTTCTCCTCTTCTTTTTGTACATGATGTATACATCTTTGCCAGTTATCTGCAGTTACTCGTTCCAAGGAATTTTTTAACAAAATTTTCACGTCACTTAATTTAAACGTCGTATTATTTCGCGCTACATCTCCTTTTACCTGCGCCCAGACTAATTCGATTGGGTTAAGTTCACAGTGATAAGGTGGTAACCGTAGTACCGTTATTTGGCGATTTGTTGCCATTTCATCGATAACATATTTTTTCTGATCTTTATTAAGATTGACAAGTGTCAAAAGTTCCTTTTTCACCATATTTGTTTCAAAAGAAATGTTTTTTCCGGATAACCATTGAATTATATCGGCTTTCCTCCAAGCAGTCGTAGGCGTCCGCTCGGTCTGCCGTGAATGGTAACTGGCATTATCCATGACAATTACAGACCCCGGAGGAATAAGATCCAACATCTGTGTAAAATACTCTTCGAAAACATCTGCGTTCATGTCTTCGTGATAGTCACCTGTATTTTTAGATTCAAATAAAAGTAAACCGCCATCTACAAAACCACTGGCACTACCTATATGTGTCACTATTAATCTTCGCCCTTTACCTGAAGGTGCCTTGAACCCTGTTGAAAGTCCATCCAAAAATGCTTGTCGAAAACTTTTTACATTTTTATCTTGCCATACTTTTGTTACAGTATATCCCTCGTTGACCCAAGTTTCGTCTAGATAATAAATATTCCTCCCTTCGTCACGGAATTTTCTAATTGATCTTAAGTAGGATCTTCGCCAACAAATAATTTCATCTTTATCGATAAGAACTGACTTCCTGTTCTGCTTTTCCCAGCAAAAATTCAACTCTCGTAAGACGGCCCATAATTTGCTTCTACTGATTTTTGGCAAATCGTTGTCCTCTGAAAGTTCACTTAAAATTTTGTTTAGCGTTGGTATTTCTTTTTTAAAATAAAATGAGTGTACGAAATATTACCACGCCCATGGCCGGTTCTTATTACTCTCTTTCATTTCCAAACAGACTATATTTATAAAAAAGTTGATTCGCCCCTGTATAAATATGAGTTATCATTAACCAGAAATATGTAGAAAATTTGAAGTTTAGAAGATTTAGTACAATGGTTTTGCGGGTTACTTACACTTCACTTCCTTAGTCTTTTTTGAAGATCTTTTACGATAGGACTAAAACTGCATGACTTTCAATTTCATTTCGACCACTTGCTACTTTATTTTGACATTCTTTCAATATTTGCTATTTACGTTTTTTTCCACTAGATGATATATTAGTCTGATGACTGAAGTTCATACTTTTTTATATAGAATGTTATAACCTTAACTTCTATTCGTTTGTTTTACTATAACTACAGGGTGTCCCGAAATTCATGCAACAAAATTTCGTCATAGATTCTTAAGACAAATTTAAGGGACCCTTATTTTTTTTTTGCCAACTGGCCCCCTCTTTCGGAGTTACAGCCCCCTGAAATCTGCCCCTAAGAAGTCTTTTTTATATCTCAAAACCATGTTGTACGAGAATCACCAAATTTGGTACACAGGGGTTTTATGATATGTGAAATCTCGCTTTTTGGCGAGAAACCCCCTTAAGACACTTTTTCGTGGGCCCCCATGTTTTTGGAACCAGAAAAATTTGGTCGCAAATTTGATTTTTTTTTAAATTATTAGTTATCCAGAAAGCCATTGAATTTAGAAACTATTTTGTCTCTTGATATTTGATTCGTAAAACGCAATGTTTTTGAGGAAAATGGCGAATCACGATATGCATTCGATAACATTTTACCATTTTTCTCGAAAACATTGCGTTTTACGAAAAAGGTATAAAGAGGCAAAAAGTTTCTAAATTTAATGGCTTTTTAGTGGACTGATAATTTTTAAAAAAAATACGCGACCAAATTTTTTTGGCTCCAAAGACAAGGGGGCCCACGAAAAATTGTCTTAAGGGGGTTCCCCGTCAAAAAACGTAGCACCATCAGATTTCACATGTCATAAAACCCCTGTGTTCCAAATTTACTGATTCTCGTACAACAGGGTTCTGAGATATAAAAAAAAATATTCTTAGGAGCGGACTTCAGGGGGCTGTAACTCCGAAAGAGGGGGCCACATGGCAAAAATAAAAAATCCTAAATTTGTCTTAAGAATCTGTGATAAATTTTTTTGTTGCACGAATTTCGGGACACCCTGTATAATTAAAGCTTCTTTCTACTAACGCCTGTCATTTATACTATTTCATAAATTATGTGTGACCCATTCACATATGAAGAGAAAGCATATTTTCCTAGCTATAAAAACAGTTAATAAACAATAATAACTCGATATGCATCGACTGATTTGCGGCAAAACTGTAACCGCGAAACGTTGCATATTACTGAAACAACACACTGACCCACATTTAGTCCGTGGCGATTTTTTTATCGTTATTTTCCCATAACAAACTAATGGCATCCTGTTTCCGCACCAAACACAATGTAATGGGTTCCTCGAAACACTCGAATGCCGAACTGTGAACCCGGTACAATTTTTTTCTACCTGCTAATCTGCAAGGGCATAATTTTCTAAGAAAAGGCGTGGGTGCTTTCCCTGAAACTGGAAGGAATGTGGAGAAACCTAAATTTAACATGTGCATTGTGTTCTGGAACATTGTGGGGATGAATAATGTTACAGGTTTTTGTTTGAAAGTCTGCAAACAATGCAACAAAAGTTCTTGGTATTGTTAAAGGACCAGTCCATTGTATTCTTGTGAATAATTACAAATTTAAGAAATTTACTGGTCACTAATTCTAATTTATTGTTTGAGTTATTTATACGAAATTTTTGCAATTTATAAACATACGGTGTACATAAAATTTAAATGATCTAGGGTCACTTCTAACTCCTTTCGAAGACATAACAGCTTGAAAATGAAATATTGGCAGTTTTTTAAATATCTTCTTGCGGCAACAGATGGAACTGTGTTGCATCTCTAATTTTTTCTAGATTAACTTCAGTTAGTTGCATTAGTTTATTTAAATGTTATGTAAGAGTAGCAATAGGCAAACAAAATTTGCAGTTTGTTGAAGAACCAAATATTTTAAATTAAAAGGTTATGTGTTCCAATACAAATATAAATATTTTGCTTCTTGAAACAATATTACGTTACATGGGTATTTCGTTAAATTCAAGAAAGTGTAATATTGCTACAAATGTATGTCACATTATGTGGTAGTAACGTAACCGTTATCAGTGACAGATAATTTATAATTTTGTTTTAATTCTTGAAGGAATAGTGTTAAAACAAGGATAAGACAAAGAAACAGTGTTGTAGTAACACAAAAAGTCTTCATTTTCATAGCTACCTTGATAAAAAATGTGAAATTATTTTTGTCTCTTGGAAAATGTAAGCTTAAACTCTGTAGCATGAAAGGGCGACGGTAACCGAGAAATTAGTTGCTTTCACAGTTACGCCCAAGAATAACACATCAAAGAAGGCCATGATGTGTATCTTTAGAAATAAATACATGTTGCTTAAACACTAAAGACCGCTATTTAAGACATTTAACGAGGTTTTGATATTCCCATAATAAAAAAGGTGAAAATAAATTTAGAAAGGGCAGCATATTTATTGTATTATTACTTGCTACGTACTTATTATTTTGAATTATAACAAAACAAACGGATCAATCTTGAGATATGATTTTGGGTGAGGAGGTGACAATATTTCTTATTTAAAACTTTTACAAATTATTCACGTAATCTTTGGTAAATATCTTCTTTTGTATACACATTGATTATAAATAAAGTTATTATAATTAACTTATTCTATAAATTATATACTAAGTAATTTACGTGATAAATAATCATCCTTAATGTTTAAGAACACATTTTTTCAGCTTTAGGTACTTGAAATAATCGAAATCTTTCAAGAACATTCTAGTTCTGAAGACTATCTCATGCTGCAGGGTGAAACCTTCTACAAATTCAAACAATTTCAACAGCAAAACTAGGTATTAGCCAGTTATAAATTGACCCTTAGTTTATGTCTTACTGTGCGATGGCTTTTCGGGTTTTCATTCATTACGTTACGAATACTTTGGTCGTTTTCATGTGCATTGCATTTAGGAACTTGCTATTAATTCTGCTTAACAATAGCATGTATTATAAATGTTTTCACGCTGTTAAATAATTTTGATCATTACGTTCCACTGAAATATTGAAATCAAAATATGATTTCAAATTTCCATATGTATTTGCGGAGAGAAATATTTACACAACGATAAACAAAGCAAACTCAAATATTGACATTCAAATTAATGTGATTGCACTTTTCAAACCCTGAAAAAGCAAATCCAACTGAATTACAATATATATTCGTTTGCCTAATATATTTCATTTCATTTCTACATGTCCCAGTTGTTTTCAGAAGAATGATAGTACCTCTCTTCTTCTCCCATAAAATATTAACGCCTTATAGCAGTAGACGCAATGGCATTATTTAACATTGCATACTGGCAAAATTTGATATATCATAATTTTGTTTTGAATTGGTTCTTTCACATAAAATGTTGCCAGAATTAATTCTAATCACCATGCCTCTTCAACTGCAAAAATATTTGCATAGTAATCTAAAACTATGACCCATATAGTACTGTGGATTGAGCAACCCAATGATACTATCGGTTTCAATTGGTATTTTCCCAAACGTATCATGTGTGTATTTTTCAAGACTGTCTGTCCTTCGTTGATATTAAGTTCCAGATTTATTGATTTTTTGATGTTGAAAAATTTTCAAATCTTCTAGAATTTTATTATGAGATCAAGAATTTTCCGCAAGAACTTTTTCATTTGGTCTCTTCATGTTCAAGATTTTAATATCATTGACTCTAAACCATTTTTTGTAAGTTTGGCCGTAGAGGATGCACCGTTCTGTTGGTAAATGCAATTTGTCACCTAATTATTCCAATGTTATGAGCAATAAGCTACTCTCCAAGGTATCCAGATGTTTATCTGTATTAACAGTGCCCCTTTGGATCCCCAGACCATGGCTCCTTGTGAGAATGTGTCGTTTTAAATACTCGCGGTTCGTATCATCACACTCCAACACAGATCAAACTTGGACTCATCACTGAGTATTACATGAGTCCGTCAGCAACGGTCTTGCATTACCTTCATGAAAATAAAGTCTTTATTTAGATTTAATAATTGCTGCCTATAAGAGAGACTTTGTGAAAACAGTAATCAGAGATGTGTTATCTACTAACAACAAGATCAGTCTGTTAATTGAATCCACAACACGGTAATTTCTCTCACAATAGCTCTTCTTTGGCGCTTGCAGATCTTTACAAAATGTATCTGTGCCCTTTTTATCACTTTTGGTGGTCGACAGAACTTTTTCCACGAACATCTACGCTATCATATTTTCGACACTCTTTAATTATAATCTTCAATTGTGGATTTTGACATATTTACTTCGCCAGCAACTTCGTTCATATTGTTGATTTATTATTTCACTTACTTTTTACAGATTGCTAAGCCGCATGTTATCGTTGTACAATATTGTTGCAAAAACGCCACAAACATTGACAGACACACAAATTATTTTTTATTTTTGAGGCAAAAAGTGATAAGTCGTAACATGTACTTGTCAGCAAATTAAGCGAAATATTGCTATGAAGAGTTTACAGATCAGAACATATTAAATTACATATTTGTAAAATAGTTTTCCTTCAAATTCCTGGGTTTTATAAGACTGGGTTTCAAGACGTGCGGAATTTCCTGAAGACTGCTTTTAATGTACCTTGTTATACTTTTTTCTTCGTTAGAAGACCCTCCTTCGAGAACGTAAATTTTAAATACACTTATTTTCAATTTAGCACTTTATGAAGACAAATACGGAAAGTTTGCCGAGAGAGAGGAGACCCTTTTCTGCTCTCCTCGGCGTTATGTTAAGCAGCCGGGCATGAAATTGGAAACCCTCCAACTCGTTATTTCACTCTGTTTTTTTATTTATCATTCGAAGGACATATCTAAAGACGGCTCTTGTCGCGTCTATGCCGTTTTTTCGTCGTCTTGCTCGCGATAGCGACAGATCGACTTCTTTCAATCTTATCGATGTCCTCTTTGAATATAGGTCTAGCGGTCAGAAGAAATATTTCATACTTGGAGCGGTTTTTACTCCCAATTTTGCTTTTATTGTGTCTCGAGAGGCTCGAATCGATCACGTCTCACTCCATTTTTTGTCCAAATAACAACGTTGCGTAATTGATAGCATTTGATACACTCACATCAGAGGGTTTGATACACTACAAAAGAAAGAAAAAGGGTTTTTATCTTGGTTCGAACTAGGCACAGAAAATATGCTTTGCTCCTAAATTGATATTTTTCTTCATCACATTTACCATCAGAGTATATCACGTAGTAATAACAGAAGATTCAAAAGATTGGTGAAAATTTTTGTCAAATGCAATGGAATACAATGTATTGGCAATAGAATAACGTAAAACCTTCTACTTTATATATTTTTTTCTAATTTTTATTTGAACTTGAATTATTCGTTGTATTTGACACATCACAAAGGTCATCATGTAATAAATAAGAAATGTAGAATTCGAAAGGTCAGTTAAAATTTAGAATTTGACAACAGATGCATTACTATTGAAAAATACATGAAATACTGTAAAAAATTCTTCAAATTTCTCTGTTCTTTAGGGTAGATTTTTAAACATTTAAAATATATCTAGTTATTTGTCTCTTTACAAACATTATTTTCTTGTCATCCCTTCCCGATTTCAATACTGACATTGGAGAGAAAAAAGGAAACGTTTAAGTTTATTTAACATTTTATTAAATTTGCCCTCGCTTTCGGTATGTGTAACTCAGCTGCTTTATTAGTCTCTTGAGAGTATTTTAATTTACTTTGCTAGAGACTAGTATCAAGTTACGCTCTTCTCACACAATTTTGTCTGACGCCTTGTTGATGGTATCACGGAAAATTCCCCAGACTGTAACTTTCTCAATTTAAACTCATTTAATCCGTCCAATCTTCCTTGGAAATGATTGCGCATACTAAGTACATCACCGACTTATTTTTCGTTAAGTTTTACATTTCCCAAACAAAATTTTTACCGGAGAACTTCTTGATAATACATTATTTTATTCAAAAATGTATATGGGGGAAGTTATTTCTCGATCTCTAGCGAAGTTAAGAACACAATTTATCTTGTGAAGTAGATTATCCTTGGCATCTAAGGTAGGATATATATTTTTGTTGGAACTTAAAATATACCCCAGGGCTTTTCTGAGTCGTTTAAGAAATATGTACCCTTTCGCGCACAATTTAAGCACGCAAAAGAGCGAAATTTAAAGACAGAACATGAAATATTATGATTAGATTCCGAGGAACTACAAACGAAATAAGCGTTACTACAAACAAGCACATGAACCAAGAGAATAGTGACTATGTTAGATTTTAAGAAACTTCAAACGAAAAAGCGCTACTACTAGTGATTTTATGTCCACAGTTTGAAGGAAAGTGACCCTTCATCAGTTTTGAGGAACTACGAACGAAATATGGACCACTGCATCAACTACAAACGATTTTGAAGCCAGAACTTAAAGTATAGTGACTTCGATTTCGATGTACTACAAACGGAATAAACACTATTTTATTTCCATAGCTTGGAGTATAGTGACTCTATTTCCAAAGAACTACTAATGAAACAAACTTGCTACAAACAATTTTAGAGCCATAGCTTATAGTGTAGTGACTTTACCTAGATTTCGATGAACTAGAAGCGAAATAATGCTATTACAAACGATTTTAGAGCCAGAGTTTGTGTTATAGCGACTTTTGATAAGAAGGAACTAAAAAAAGAAATAAACACTATTACAGACGATTTCACATACCTATCTTGTTTTATAGTGACTACATTAAATTTCAAAAAACTACAAACGGAATACGCATTACTACAAACGATTTTTATGTCCACAGAATATAGTGGCTCATCAGATTTCGAGGAGCTATATGAAAGAAATGTGGAGCCAAAACTTGGAGTGTATTGACTGAGTATCGAGAAACTGCGAACGAAATAAACACAATTGTTGTTAAAGAATTACAAACGAAATAAACGGTGTTACCACCCATTTTGTGACTTTACCTATATTTCGGGTAAATAAACGCTATTACAAACGATTCTGGAGTCAGAGCTTGAAGTGTAGTGACTTTTGGTCAGATCTGGAGGAATTACAAACGAAATAAACACTACTACAGATGATTTTACATATCTAGGTTGGATTATAGTAACTATCTTAAAGTTAAAAGAACTACAAGCGAAAAAAGCACTACTACAAACGATTTTATGTCCACAATTTGGAAGTAAAGTGACTCTTGGAACTACGAATGGACTATGGACCACGCATACCTAGTTTATGTCATAGTGACTATATTAAATTTCAAAGAGCTACAAACGAAATAAGCTTTGAGCATAGTGACTTTACGTTACATTTCGAGCAACTACAATCGAAGTAAGCATCACTACATACACAAGCAACTCGAATCTAAATCTGAACCACACCACATCGAGTCAAGACCCGTAACGATCTTACAGAATAGGGTCGTTCCCATTTTTTTTTCAAAAAATTTAATTTTTCTTTTTGATCATTTTATGCAAAAAAGGTGTATTATGTATTACCACTGTGTTACTACAGCAACTGTAAAAGTAAAGGCAATTCTGTGACTTTGGTACAGATACAATTTCAGCTTATCATTCGTCAATAGTGAAGTATTTGCATTGACGTTCCGTTGTGTTGTAGTTTTATATTTAACCACTTTTGACGTTTCTGACAGTGCCATACAGTAAAACAACTACATAATTACAAAATATTATTTAATCAAAATTGCTACTTTTTCCATAATTATGCTTCTATCACAGAAGTATTGCATCTTCTCTGTATCTGTCTATGCAATACGTCTTTATTATTATTTCAAGCAAACCAAATTAAATACAAGAACAGAAACAAAGTAATACGTTATATTTAAAAGTACATTTGAAATTGGAAGTATTTCATAGATTTTACTCATAATAATATATATTAAATTTTTAAATTAGTTAATTTTTACTTGCTTCTACAAACGAAACTCGCTCGCTACAGTCAACTTCAAATGATTTTCTGTTATAATCAACCACCAGATCTGAACCCTTTCAAATTTTGTGACTGGTTATTTTTTTTAAGGACTTCCAAAGTCTCTTAAAAAGTACGTCGTAGGAAGTAATTAATTCCCTTTGAGTTTCTTGATAATAGTCTCCGAAATAGCGCCATTAAAGTAAATTATGTACTCCATTTACGTATCGTCAAATGCAAACCCACCGAATTTTTTGCCGTAATGGGGTGGATTATGTCCTCCGTCGTGCGATACAAAAAGCATCCCCTCAAATACAAATCTTCCCGTCGCCTACGAGGCCGGGTGGGTTTCCCGACTCGTCATATTTGAATTTCAGATAAATTAGTTGCCATTGAGTTAAAACTCTCATCGGGAAGTAAACCGGTTCGAATAAAAATATTGACAGTAAGATTTAGGGCGCTCGTAAATTGGGAATTGATCAGATTCGTCGGCTGTCGCCCGCGTTTATTTTTGGTGACTCTTTGACCCGCTATCTACTGATAAAGCTTCATCAGACCAGACGTTTTATGAATTAGATATTTGTCGGAATCATATCGCGACAGATTGTCTCGGAGTTATACTGGGTGTTTTCGAAAATTAATTACCAAGTCTTGCGGGACTTCTATTACTCGGCGATAACTTTGATCACCCTTACCGTAACACCGTATTAGATCTTTTTTTTTCTATAAACATTTGATAAACGAAGTACAATGAAACAACAAGTGAAGAATAAAATGTCATTCATTTCCGCCACAATCTACTATTTGAGGTAATGCGAAATAACGTCAAGGACTAAATAATTATTATTTTAAATCAAAAGCAACATTTTCTATAAAAAATATTTTTTTCTCATAATGGAGAAAAAGTTTTTCCTTTTATCAGTTTTATCCATGGATTTTAATAAACAATGTGTATCGATTTTGCCATAACTTGTAACTATATCATAACTCTTTTCATACTTAAAACTTTGTCGAAAAACTTCCCCATTTTCACCCCTGTTGACTTTAATCACAGATCACAAATGGAAAATCCTTCGTAACTTTTAATGCCGAATAACTTTTCGTAGCTGCACGTTTCCGAAAAAGTAAAGATATAGATAGAATGATGCAAGTTCGCGAACGAAATAGGTATTTCATCCCGAGTAGGAAATACGATTTTTTCTTCTTGTATACAAAGTTATTCACAATGTATCAACAAAAAAATGCGATGTAGTGAATTTCTGTGAAAAAGAAATAAAAAAAGTACACTTCGAAAATTATTTAAAAATATTTATCTGCACGCCAGAGGAATTTTATTAAATATACTATTATATTAATTACATAAAAAGTTTACACAAGAAAGCAAAGAAGTTAACGAGGTACTATATAAGAGTTTTATCACAGCTATGTTATTTTAGCGAATTGAAAATTATTGATTTTATTATTGTTATTAGTTCCTGGTATTGTTAACTATAATCAGTAAATTAATTAATATTTTAATCGTTACGATTAGTACTTACGTGATATTACAACAACTGTTCACCGACTCTTAAACACGTCTAACACGGTTAACGAACCAAGACAAATGTTCAAATGTTTTTGCTGGTCTTGCAATCGTAAAATGGCAGCAGCTATAATACATGTTCACGTAAATCATCAATAATTTCCCCTTTAGTACGATATATTTTACTTTTTAAATGTTCCCATAAAAAAGTCGAGAGTATTTAAATCAGAAGATCGCAGTGGCCATGCTACTGGTCCTATTCGTCCAATCTACCCTACTTCTTGAATTGATTAAGATAATCTCGAATATTTTGTCTATAATAAGGGATGTACCATCGCGCAAGGATACCATTCTTTGTCGAACAGCTAAGGTATACCTTCAAGAGTCCAAATAAATAATTTAGGAACCACCGTAGTAAAGGCGACAGCATTTGGAAAATATCTACCCGGAATACCACTAATAATGTATTGCCTCGCTATAAATTAAAATAGCTATTAATTATGTTCCACACATGAATCATTTTGTTGTAAACAATAAACCACGGTAATAAGAACACTATGAAAACCACAGTAATATTGAGAAATAGTATTTTGTTAAAATCAAGTCTACTGAGAATCTGGAAAAGCGCGAGCAAAGAATTTAAGAAAGCTTTTAATAAACACACTACAATCATCCAGCTACATAGTGCATTTAAATACAAAGTTCAGAGATTCTTTAGGACAATTTGAGGTTAAAAAGTTAGTCAATATTCTTATCTATCATTTGCAAAGTTATGCCAAGTTATTCTAATACAATAAATACATAATATCCATATCCAAAATTGCGTAATTACGCAATTTTTTACCTTTTTTCAACAAACATTTTCACTTCGATTTTTTTTTATCAAAAACCAATCATTACGACTTGTAAAGAAAACTTTGCAGTTTTCAAAGCCCTGCACCTTTTTTGTACGATCATTATTTTCCGAGTAATTGATTGCCAAAGTCAAAAATGACTGAATGAATGATTTTTGCTTTGATCGATGATAACTCAGCGCCAAATCATCGTACAGGGCTCCAGAACTACTCAAATTGAAAGAAATGAAATGATCTAGAGCTTTATGGTCAAATTACCAAAAAAAAAATATTGGAAGTCCATATACCTTTTTAAGGACAACCAATTTTTTTTTGTTAGTTTTCTTATGAATACTCAAAAACCACTAATGCTATAAAATTTTAAACTCCATATCTGCAAACTAGAAATTTGAAGCTTCAATTTCCTTATTTCTGATTCTTTCTGCGATCATTTCTCTCCAAGTTATAGCTCTTTGAGAATCACCCAAAAATTTGTGATTTTTTAAATCTCCTTTAATTTTTGTGTGCAAATACAGGGTGTAAGAAGTTTGACTGCCATTACTTGATAAAGTAATCATAAATGAATAAAAAAGTTGTATATTACAGGGGCATAAAATTAACAGTTTTCAAACTACAGCGACTATTAATATTGGGCAGTTTCATCACGTGACAACAGCGCTACTCAGCTGGTCCATACCACGTGTGCACGCAGCAGACTTATCCTACGGAAAAAATGTAAACAACTATTGTGATACATTTAGTAAATTTCAAGACAATTGTTTTTCAGTTTTTAACTAAATAAAATGAAATGTATCGATTTTGTAGTACGAAGATAGTGTTGTGCTCAAATTTAAGCTCGAATTTTAGTAATTATGAATCAGGAACTTAACTTTTAATCAAATTATGAATTTGAAAAATATGTACATAATTAAAGTACCCAAAGATTCACGTCGTCCAAATAATCTTACGTATTAAAAATAATTTAGGTACTTATCAAAACGCAAAATTCAGTCACTCAGACACAGTCCAATTCCAAATACCAACTGAACTGCGCATTGTCGTGTTGTCCGCCACGCCGTTGTCACATTGCTTGATATGAATTTTATCGAATTTTAAATTTGTTACAACGATAATTATTTTTTAGAATTAAGCATAAAGAAGTTCAAAAAAGGAATAAACATTGTATTTTATGGTATTCTATGTCAATATTCCTTAATTAATCGAACTTTTGTACATCAAGTTGGAGATTTTGATAATTTTTTTCTCGGATATGGTTGAGTTTAGGACCCATGTCATATAAGGTGTTTTTGTTTATTTTAATATGTTCTATAGTCTGTTAAAATTAAGCCAGTCAAACTTCTAACACTCTGTATATTACTATAACTTTTTAGCTGTCGATTCTATTTTTAATGGCGCATATTTTTCAAAATTGTTTTGATAAATTCAGGATCACCGTGATTAATTTTAGTCTAATTTAGGTCGAAAGTGTAGTTCAAAATAGAGATTTAATTAATTAATAACGTTTATGCAGATTTGGTTGAATTACTGTTTTCGTTACAATAATATAAATTTTACATTTTTAGTTTCGTCTAAAATAGACATAAAAAATCCTTATTTTAAAAAATATGAGTAAAAAAGTATAAAACGATGATTTTTACAAGATAACTTCGCTATTTGGTGTATCATTTACGTAGAACAGAAATATTTTCTAAATTTCATTTAAACAGTAGCGTAGAAGGCCTGGTTATCGTCCTTAAATATAACCGCAGGGGAGATCCTCACTGGCGCTTAAAATCTGGTAAATCTAATTACATCGAAATTTTATGCAAATCGTAGTTGAAATGTAAAACGCTATAATCATTTAAATTTATAATAGAGAGGATTGGGACTATCTAAATATGCTACGCCCGCCATGTCAGAAACACTAGGCTAATATACCCTCGGTTGGAAAAGCAACGAATATTAAACCCCACTTAAAATTCATCAAAAACTAATTATTTTGCTTGGTTTAGATATTTTTAATATACAAGTACATTTGTGTGCTTAGATTTTATAAATAAACGTTATTTCGTGACGCTTTTCTATAAAAAATTTATACTCATTCCCACTCAACAAATACACTAAAAAAATATTCATTGGTACACCTATGGACCCGAGCTCCGAAAGCCATCTCCAAAAGAGAAAGGGGTTTGTTTACTTTCCATCATAGTTGAAATGAATCTGACACAATGTGGAAGATGGGGGCCAGGGGCTGTGTTTTATCGCTCGAGAATCCTGTGTTCCGAAAAATTACATACAGCGGACTGTTTGCTTTTTTTACAACATCTAACAGGTAAATGGTCGGTACTAAAATGCGGGATTAGATACAAACATTTAACTGTGCAATAAACATTCTCAAGTGTAAACATTTTTAGTACCCATTTCAAGAGTTCAATAAAAGTGACCAGGGGCGTTCAAGGACCATTATTCGTATCTTGAAAAATACCTGTTATGCTATAAGCCAAATCAAACTTTGAAGACGTCTTTTATGCTGACGTATAAACTAAGAAATGCATTATACTCGCGATGGCTTACATATAAAGTCTGTTCAGGAAATGGCCGAACTTATTTTTTAGTTATGATCCTTTGAATGAATGTTTCAATGTTATTTGGATTGTTTAAGGAGTTGCCGACAAACGTCCACACAGTTATCTTTCTGTTGTTCGGTTATCAAACGAGGCACAAGTTTTGTTGCAATTCGATGCATGTTCAATTTTTTAGAGCATCATTTCCGTAAGCCTATTTCAAAAGTTGAAATGTTTCCGTGAAAAATTTCCCCAGGTTCACTCAAAATTTTTACATTGCATCGCTGCAATTTCCAAAATCGTCACTAACACTAAAACACGTTGCACTCAAATAACAATTTCACGAAAACTAAACAAGATAAACAGTCCATGAACATGTGGCAATATCTTTATTAAAGCGTAATTAAAAAAGTTCGGTTATTTTCTGAACAGACCCCGTACATTTATAGTACGTTCAATAGAGATAGAAAATACTCATACTTTTTATTTGCTATTAGTGAAGTCGCTTTTAATCCCTTAATTCAATTCGTCTAGGAATTAACGCCTAATTCCTAAACTTTATTTATGTGACAGTGAGACTTTCTGGTAGTTACAAGAATTTAATTAAGCTGTTACGATTAACAGAAGCTGTTCCACGCCATTCTAGAGGAATTTCCTTTGGAATATATTCTCGTACTTATTTCAATTAAATCGGATTCCACGGTTTTTCTTTCATTAAAATTAGGAAAAAGTAAACTTTCTTTCAAAATTGCAGATGTTTTATACAAGAATACAGCAATATAGCCCACAAGTATAAGGATAGTTTCATAAAATACAACTAATATATGTTTATGGTTCATATCGCCTGGCATTGTGGAATATGGGAATATGCGATAAAGTTTTATGAAAGAGATCTAGACACATTATTTATACAGTATGTTGTAATATTCCACCAACAAAATTGTACGGTCTATAACATTCTACCTTCCATCTAGAAAAAGAAATGGTAAACATTAACATTTTAGGAAACTTTCTTGCGATCTGAAGGAAATTTATAAAAATCAGTGGAATATTGTATTTCGGATATATAAACCAAACGGATCATCCTGTATATTTTTGTCGCTATTCACATTTTGTAATTGTCTCCATTTTCTAATTACTGTGACATATACAAGTCGTATAGTATTTGCTTTAAAAGGTTACACAATATTTTGGTTTATTTATCCACAATGGATAGTTAAACTTGCCATGGAATCAGCGCATACTTTCTTTGCTTTTCTTTTATTAAATTTACTAAAATGAATTTTGAAATAAGTATTTCTTATGAACAGATTATTGTATGATCTGCAAAATGTCCTGATTTGAACTTCATAAGGTTCCTTCTCTTGTAAAGTACAAAGTGAATAATATAATTTTGACTTTTTGACTATTGGTATTACTTTATGGTGATGAATTCCATTGTATTGCTGTGAGGTTATTCAAAGTATTAAAAAAAAACATGAGATCAAAAAAAGATTAATTGAAAAAACAAAGAAATTGTGCTTATAAGAAAAATTCAGATGGTGAAAAAAAGTATTCATCCTGTATCTTGTTCCGAACATTGGTACATTCCGTAGGTTCTCAAATCAGTGTTCAATGTACCGAATTTGAAAAGATAGTTTAAAAAATTGAAATAACAAATAAATAATAAAAATGCATATCAAAAATACGTTAGGGCACTTAACGTTCACAAATTTCCATTTCTTATTTTGGGGAGAGAATCACTAGTAGTATTTTGTCGATGGAATATTGTGTTGTATCAAAATTCGACATACTTTCCAATTTCGAAGTGGTTTAGAGACTAAAATCGTCACCCCACAATCCTCCCGCATTACAACTAACAGTTGAAAATTGCAAGAAACATCCGAGAAGCTATCTGAGCCAAGCAGAGGGATAATTGAAATTTTCACGCAACTTTCGAATTCTTGAGTCAATCCATCGTAGTAAGCGGCTACTGAAGAGAGTCCAGAGTAATACCGTTGACCAGGTAGGAACTATGGATGGGTCCAAAGCGCTCCGATTGACAAACCTCTCGCCCATATTTCGAATCTGCAGAATCACTGACTCGCGGTCCAAACATCTATCCGAATGACACCCGGTTGGGGCATTTCTAATTGTTTTAATTCAAATAAGTTGAAAACCTAAATAACAAAAGCTGTAGGCACCACATAGAGTAAAGAGTACATAAATATACTGATGATAAAAAGAACATTCAAATTGGCGTAAAATTAACTTTTTAAAACTTTATGCAGATATTTTAGATTTTTCAGTATCGCATAACCTTATTTTATAAAATCACGCCCTCTGCCTATCACTTCTATAATTCCACCGTCATTTTTCGTGTCACTTTTTAAGTAAAATCTCTTAAACGATAACAAGCGTACGTTTTTTGATCCGCCAGCGAGCGCTGATACGCGGTAGCTGATTACAACTCGTATTCCCATGAAACGTATCTATAACCTTACATCACCGAGTTGTATGATTGCCTGTCACAAGTGATGAACATCTCGAAGAGAGAGAGGAAGCCCTCTCGCTTCAAGAAAGCGAAATGCTCCCCAGTCGCGGTTCATTGTGCCTGTTCCTGTAAGTAATTACAGGGAAAGGCACTTTATCAAGCAAATATGCCCTTAGGGCTGTTTTTCCTCCAGTGGAGTGTATCGCTCGATCTGATATCGCCTTCCTTGCCGCGACTGGGACTTGATTTCGTTTGAAAAATTGCGATTTAATAAGGAAAGTATTCGCCGGTTGCCATGACGCGGAAAAGAGTGCTCGGGAAATAATACTGGAACGATTCAAATAGGATTGTCACATGAATATTTATTAAGATAATTGCATCAGTAAAACAGTTCCTATTAGTACTTTATTTTTGTTATCTAATGTCAAACCTACATTTCCATAACAAACAGTTAAATTTTTTTGGAATTTGAAAATTGGAGTATGTCAAAATAAAATGTATGCGTAAATAATAATAAACATAAACCAACCCAAATATAGAACATGTTTTTTACATCTGGGTAAAGCGTTAAACAGTTTAAGTCTAATATTTTGGCCGAAATAGATGTACCTATTTCATCGTCAAGCATCCACATTATTTAGTTTGAAGTCATATCCTTAAGTCAATATATTTTTTTTGATCCCGCCCTGTAACTCTCATTAAGCATCTGAAACAATCGAGTGGCATTCAGACCGTGATTGTTCCGCAGCCGGCGAATATTCCCTCTATTTAACTTGTTAATAGTTGTTTGGTTCGAGCGGAAAACTTTTATATAGTAGTCTAGACGAACACACGCTATCCAAAGCCTGTAATGCCCGGACATCTTCAAACAGGTCACGTAGGGACCAAGACTGTGCCGAGCTTCCTTTGTTTGTTGTTAGTTATTGACTAGGAATTGTAAATCGGCCCCAGCCGCTTCGAGAAGTATGTGCTCGACGAAAAAAATTTACATGAAAACGCAGTTACTGGCACGGCACAAACGAAAATGCAAAAATTTAACGCTGTGCCCTGTATTTAGCGCGGGTAAAGGGATTAGTTGTCGTTTATCTTTATAGTTATAATCAATCATTCATAAGTTAATTTTTTACAATTTTTTTGTAAATTCCCAAAATTAAGTGAGAAAAATAGCAGTTAATGCGTCGAATGTTTACTTGAAAAACAAACAATAAGGTCATGTCCCAAACGGAACTAGAAGAAAGTGTTCAAAATTGTCACCATTCACTTCAACATAACGATTTGTACGACATAATGACGTACAGCAATGTAAAGGAATCCGAGGAAATATTGTTTTCGCAGCCTAATTATTCCTCGATTATTTACCTTTGAAATTCAGGGGGGGCTCAGGTCCGGTGAATTAAATGGCCACGGAACTGGTCCATTGCAACTATCCGACTACTTTGGTAAAGTCTGTCCAAAAACTCAAATAATTCCCCCTTCAAATGAGCAGGTGCTCCTACATGTTTGTAAAAATTTCAAGTACGAAACGTCCGTTCAACGATCCAGTAAAATGTATGTTCCAATAAGCATCCCATTTACAATTCCCGCCCGTACGTTCACGGAAAATCTTTCCTGGATGTTGGTTCTTTGGATTACATGATGACTTTCTACAGCCCAATTATGGACATTTTGGAATTTGACGATTCAATTTCTGGTAAACTTTGCTTCGTCCAAAACATAAAATTTTCATTATGTTCTTCTGACGTCCGATTTCTCGAGTACTTATTGTGGAATCTTCCCTGATAAAATTTAAAATTTCCTCTCCATTTACGACATTTATTCTTGATCTTCCTGCACTACCTCCCCAATGTATACATAAATCACCAGTTTCCCTAACACAGTTAAATTTTAGCTGGAATTTTAGTAATTATGAATCTCTTAAAACAGGAACTTAACTTTTAATCAAATTATGTATTTAAAAATATGTAAGTTAGTAAGGTGGCCTGGCCGAGAAATGGTGAAATTTCTGGCATTTTTAGGTACTGAAATCTTGAAAAGTAATACGTGTAGAACAAAAGTAAGCACAAAAATAAAATCCTTGATGTTTTGTTTATTCATTGTTACCATTTAAATTTACCCAAATAAAATAATAACTAAATAAAAAGCGTTTGTAAAACATGCGTTTTCTGTTATCCTAACCCCACATTTTAAGAATTATTTTTACGTACTTATAAATAAAAGTAAACAATTTTATATGTAGGACTAAGCAAGTAAATGTTATAAGAATATTTACATGTGGAGTTATATATAAAAAAGTTTGTATTTTCGTAGATTTCAGTACCTAAAACCTTGATGGTTTGATCGCTTTTTGCACCTATTTATTCGTTTTACTGCGGCGTCTTTGAAAATACTCAGGTGGCAAGACATAACATTCCTATTATTTGATAAGCTTTAGATTATTCAGTTATTAAATGTTTGAAATTATTTGTCTTTGCGGAAAACACTATTTAAAGAATATGGGGCCCTTAAAGTACCCAAAGTGGTACACAAAAAACAAAAACACTTCGACACGATCGAATCCAGATCCAACTGAATTGCGTATTGGTGGTTGGTGGACACCTTAGTACCTCGTGTTAATAAACCGCCGCGCTGTTGTCACATTGCCCCATATAAATTTTATCGAATTTTAAATTTATTACAACGCTAATTATTTTTTAGAATTAAGCATAAAGAAGTTAAAAAAAAAGTGATAAACATTGTATTTTATGGTATTCTCTGCAAGAATAAATTGTCATGACGCTTTCTACTACTAAATTGACTTTTCCGAAATACATCTGGCATCTGGCAGGTATATAGGTTTGTTATTTATCTAGAAATTATCGGTGATCGCAAGTAATACATGTCACGGGGTTCCGCTGCCGGTTTGTAGCAATCAACGTTGACGCCCACATCAAATTTAATAACAATTAATAATGAAAAAAGTTCTCCCCGGCTACCGCGTTCGGCAGTCGCGCTGCCGCGGCATCTTTCTGACTTTTATTGGATTTGGCGAAATTAAATTTTATGAAACTTGAATCCGGTCTGAAGTCGTGTTCGTGTAGTTTACACGGGCGTGACACCGTCAGGATAAATGAAATATTTATGACTTATCACGGATTTATATAAATGAAAGAAAGTTTATAAAACTTGTTACATATTTCGACCTGACAGCGTGTTCAAATTGAAAGGTCTTTAGACGATAAATTATTCAGAACGCCGATATTTTATGCTATGGTGGATATTTATAGGCCATTGTTTCGATTAATTCAATGTTAGGTAATACAGAGCGTTCATAAATGTTTACAAGACACGTGAGTGCCGAGCTTAGACAACCCAACAATGAACGATTGGTGCTGGTAACAAAAATTCCCTAAATCTTGGCGGCACCATTTTCAATCACAGCTGATGAAATAGAATGTTGTGAATGTAATCTTGATCTTATTATTTTAATTATTTTTAATTGCAAACATGAAGCAAACAAAATTACTGTTTCAAGCAAGATTACTAGTCACGTGGCTTAAAATCATTTGTGAAGGCTGTGTATAAGTGTGGGATATACAGGATGTCCCGAAAGGCCACGTCAAAAATGAAGGGTTGTACAGAGGAGCTCAAAATAATTGTAGTACTTCATAAAAAAAAATTTCCTATCGAGCTTCGTTGTGGAGTTATTCGCCTTCAAAGAAAGAAGTTTGAAACACAAATTCAGTTATAACTTCTAAGTCGTTACCATGACAACAATGAAATTTGGGCAATTAAAGTAATTCATGGCAATGTTCATTTTCAAGTTTAAACTGATATTCAATAAGCCTGAATTATACAGGAGCAGACAAAATGATCCATTTATATTTATACATCTTTGACAGTGTTGCCAAAGTTGATATTTTTCTTTCATAGTTCGATTCCTTTCTCACTTTGTTAAAAAAAGGTATACTGTACTTCAGTCGATACCGTTTTTTGGAAAATAGATTTTTATTAACAACATACATTTATTGTATCAAAAATTTGATACTAACATTTTTGTAAAAATCTTGGTTTCTATAGAATTAAAAGAAAAAAAAGAACCGAAAGTAAGAAGTTCAATATGTGCACCTTGAACTTCAATGCATTTTTTTGCTCAAACACCTCTGCTGTACTCAAAATAACATGTGGTGATCATTTCCAATGATGTCGGCGTATGTAATTATTGGATTTAATAATTCTTCCCTACTATTTATAGGAGTTTGATAAACAAGACTTTTAAGAGGGCCCCGAGAGAATTAAGATCGGAACACCGAGGCAGCCACGGAAAAACTTAAAAAATTATATTTAAAACACAACATTTTTCTTCTCTTCTTTTTCTTTTCTATTTTATAGAATTTATTTTAAGGAGATGAAAGAAAATCATTAAAAAGAAATTTTGCCTTTTCTACCCTCATACACGATATAGTCTGAATGAAAAAATGCTTATAACGAAGCACCTACAGGCAAACCCAACCAGCACATTTGGCAATAAACCGCATTTATAAGCAGCTTGTTGCTAGTTGTACCTCTGAAAAACGCGCACATATTTCATTCCCCTACATTACTATTGCCGCGTCTTCGCATCCAATTTATTATGCCACTGACATAATTTGCAGCTCACCCCCTATCGCATTCGTAAACCTGCTTTTATATAAGCCTATCTAGAAAGCCCTGAATAGGATGAAAGGATAACAAAACAAAACCAACAGGTGCCCCGTACCTTGTTTATCAGTTTGTTAAACAGTCGTCAACGCCGCGCCAGCGGCGTAGTCAAGCAGGGGGCTTCTTATAGAAAAAAAAAAAATCTTACCTCAAGAAATACCGGATATATTTTATAATTTGGTGCGTTTCCATTTGAAATACCATTTCGAAAATTAAAGTAAAACTAATTTTAAGTTTCATACTATCGGAATGAACTAGATCAAAAGCAGCGAGCTGACTTCGCTTTGCCGTCGAAAAGTTTCCTTTGAACTTCGAATTTCGCAGAATAATAAAGTTGCTGAATAGGTCAGAATATCACGGTGCTGTTCTAGTAATAAATATAGCGAGAGCAGAGCAGCATGAAGTAACTCGGGACTGAAACTATATTTTACGAGGCTATTATGAAATTTTCGTGAAATTCAGATATTTTCTAGGTAATACTTGCACAGAACTCAGCACAAAATATGTTTCGCCGTAATTTAATTGACTTACACTTGGATTTGCATCAAACTACATACAAGTTGTGTGAGATATTGCTTATAAAGTTTGTCATATCTTACAAGTTATATTTCACTCACACTCAAAACATACATAGTACCACTACACTACACCCAAATAATTCATGAGAGTGATTCGAGATCGGTCTGTCTAGGGGTTTTACTGACGAATCTTAGGTTTTTATTAGATATTGTGGGTGTAATTCATTGCTAGACGGAGTACTTAGCCTGCAGAGTAATTCTTTTCTATAATATCATTAGTTAGAAAGTACATACAGGGTGTTTCATAGCGAACTATACATACTGTAAAAGGCAGTGTTGCAATCTTAGAATGTTAGATGATTATATTATTTCAATAATTGCATTTTCTGTTTTAAATTTAAAAAGTGAAATATTATAAATCAGTACTGTACAACTAAATAAGAAATATAATAGTGAAATGTTTGTTATCAAATTTTTTTCAGTACTTTCAACAGTTAATTGCAATATAATAAATAGTAAGATTTATAATCTTTCGATGTAGATCATCGAAGTCTGATGTTTCTGAAGTAAGTGTTTTTTTGAATAGGACAATAGAAGATATAAAAATACACAATTTTCATTGAGCAACATGTGGTCTAAAATGTTACCTTAAAAAAAATTGTCAAATCAAAAAACAAACACAAAATTTTGAAAGTGTAAAACGTCTTCCCCCCTATTTAAAATTGTTCAGTTCACTTTAACGGTGTTCTACAATCTTTGACCGGCAGTTTGAACTGCTCTGGGATAGAGTATAACGATATAAGTCATATTTGAACCATATTCCTACTTCCAGTAAGTATATTCTAATTCTTGATTTGAATACGGCATTTTGAAAGAACACACTGTAAATCAATCTACGGTCGACGAGAGCAAGTAAGATTCATCCACGGACGCGCCGTGATAATAACTACACTGAATTTGACGTAGATGTTGCAGGGTCCGCCTAAGTTTCGTACAATAATTCTTAATTAACTTTCTGGAACACATGACACTTTAGACCACAAGTTGCTTAATGAACACTTACTTCAGAAACAGCCCGTATAGGTATTTGATTTTACTTTCCTTATTTTCCTTTAAAATATATATTTCGTTTATTTATGTTGCACATTCTAGGTACGTTTATTTTATTGTTTATTGTTCTTATCCGATTACTATCTACATTTAATGACTGTATTGTAATTTATTATACGACTTTTACCAACAGTATTCCGCAACCTAGAATAAACCTTATATTTTTATAACACTGAACACCCTGTATCTCGAAAACAAAACATTACTTAACTTTTGTTTATAAGATTTTCTTCGTTAATTTGTGACCTAAAATCCGCTATTAAAGTTTGGTCAAGCATTTCAGTTATACCCAGTATAAAGTAAAATTTTTATATACACACATATACAGGGTGTTTGTAAGTAAGTGCGAAATATTTTAAGGGGTGGTTGCCTAAGTTATTTTGTGAAAAAAAGTTAATATAAACCTAGGTCGAAATTTGCTTCGTTTCCGAGATACAGTGTTTAAATTTTAATTTTTTATTTATTTGATCCGACTATTTCTACTTGCACCAGTAGCGTTCATGCGAGAATGCCACAACTTTTTTTTTAATAAAAACAAATGGCACGCCACTGACTTTTTCCCGTTTTAATATTTTTTTTTAGAAATCCGCCATCAATTCTGAATGAAATTGATCTCTTCAATTTTTTTCGTAGGATGCACCGTTTTTGAGGAAAAAAATAAAACATATTTTATTGTAGGTTTTGTTAATATTTTATTTAAGGGTCTCTTATAATAAGCGTGGTCAAAGCAAATAAAAATAAATAAAAAATTAAATTTTAAACACTGTATCTCGGAAACGAAGCATATTTCGACCTAGTTTATATGAACGTTTTTTCACAAAATAACTTCGTCAACCACCTCCTAAAAAATTTCGCACTTATTTACAAATACCCAGTAGATATACTTTGATTCGTTGACATTTCCAACTATTTGGTATTGAGAATTTCTGTACCCCTACAATTTGAAATGTTCACAGTTTTAGTTAAATAAAAAATTGATAGCAAACTGTGTTTTGGTTCCGCTTTTTAAGTATTTAGGGTTGAAACCCGTTAAGAAGTCCCCGCCCCGGCGCCGCTGGCCGGAACCCTAATTTAATATTTACCCTCGGAAATTCCAGCCCGCTCCTGAAAGGAATCCTGCGAACGGCATGAGAGCGATAATTGAGGCAGAATAGCGGAAAATGTTAGCCTGCGTCTGCCAACCCGCGGACCCCGGCCTCTTCCGACGCTCCCCAATCCCTCTGGGGGCGCCCCCCTTAAAAATAACCAGCAGGACCGTCGCCCCCATACCCGGAAGGAGCGTCCGCATCTCGGGACCCGGTCTGGACGCCCTCAGAAACCATGAACCCGCGAAAATAGGCCAGACGTCGGTCCGGTCCGAGGAAATTCCGCAAACCTCCGAGAGTAGCAATGAAAATAGTAAAAATACAACTCGCGGGAGTTCGAAAGCCGCCAGCGAGTCGTCCTCCAAGTCGAGCTCTTGCGCCAGCTTGTCGGCGGTAAAAAAGAAGTGCGCGAAAAGGTGCAAACACTCCAAGAAAGGTGCTAGTTTACCGAACAGTAGCTCTAAATCAAGTGATAAAGAAGAGATTTCAAGCCTTACGCCGGATAGCGCGGACTGTGATAGGAAATTGGATGGGAAATCGAATGATTTCGAAAAGGTATGAAATTTAGATGTCTACAGTAGATATAGAGCTTATTTTTGTTCAGTTCTGGAATGCGATTATTATTATTTTGTACCTGCATTTCGTTTCTTGCTGCCTGCAAGGAAGTATGTATTAGAGATCGATCAAATTAAACTTTTTTATTATAATTTTTCCCACAAATATCTTTGATAAATAAAATGAATAAGTAGTTTCCCAGTATAATTCATAACTCAACCAAAATAATGAATAAGAAAGTACATTAATTATTAAAAAATATTATACAGTGGCCCCCGAGATATCCGAGATACTTCGTATTTGAATTATATGATAAATTTAAAATGATTATATTCACTTTTCCCAAATTCCCAACGGTTTTTAAAATATTGAGGTTTGAAGTTGCCAGTTGATAAAGAGTAAATTACAATTGGAAAAAAGTGTAGCTGATCAATGTGACCACCGCCTTGTGCAGTGCACAACTCAATCCTCTGTCGAAGCTCTCGTTCTCAGTTGTACTTCTCAATATTGTTTTTCACGACGCCATCAAACGCTGTATGAGTTTTATCAATGAGTTGGTATCTGCAATTAGGCTTTCCAATTGAACGGGTAAGAGTCTTCACATGTCCCCACATGAGAAAGTCTAACGGGTTGAGATCCGGATATTGCGGTGGCCAAGCAATGGGACCACCACGACCTATCCATCGATTCGGATACTTTTCATTGAGGAAATTAGTGACACCTCTTCTATAATTGGACGGAGCACCATTATGTGATTTGAAGAGAAACGTCCTGAAGTAGTAGAGGTAGATCTCCAAAAAAGCCCGGTATATCTTGTTGTGCAGTATCAAATCAATATTGACTATTCCTACCCAATCGTTTACGAAGAATTTTCTCTGAAAGTGGGTTTCTAGAATAGCATGAGAGTTTTCGATTGTCCACACATCGTTGTTGAAATTATTGATTCCATCTCTTGTAAATGTAGCTTCGCATCAGAAAAGAGTTATTGAAAAAGTATCCAGATGATTGCTCCACCATTCACAAAGACGAACTCTTTGAGGAAGATCCGTGGGGAGAATTTCTTGTACCGGTTGATAATGATGATCTTGCACAACCGTCCTACTTTATCCAGTAAGTACAGAAATTCTTCTCGTACTAGTACCAGGATAATTTTCAACAAGCTCAAGCACTTCTACAGCTTTGTTTCTCCGCATAACTTCTCTTTCACAAGTCCACCATTGGGAATTCGGGAAAAGGTAGTAGAATCATTTTTGCTTATTAGTCACAGAATTCACAAACGAAGCATCTCGGATATCTCGGCGGACACCCTGCATACACGCCTTTTCAATGACGTCGCTGTTAATAATTGCCATGGAATACATGCAAGTCCAGAAATCAATGTATTCCACGCACAAGCCTGAGTACAACCACATAGTGTTGCCAATATGCGGGTTTCATCCCCAGCGCTAGGGATTTTTTGAGTCAAAATTACAAAAAACAAAAATTTAAATGAAAAATATAGAATTTAGTTTTTAAATATTAACGAACAACAGGGAATGCAAATAGCAAAGCGGTATTTGTAGCCCTATACCCTACTGGGCTAAACGACACTTTAAAGATATAGCTAAGAATCTAAGTTGCCTCAATTTTTGTTCACATTTTATGTGACCACGCTCAGTTAAAACAGTGGTAGCCATTTTCAATATACATCGCGAACATAGCTACGTTGCGAACGTAGTTATATCTCGCTCTGTGTGACCCTAGCATTAGAGAATTTATTTTAGTTCTATGATTCTAAATTTTTGTGTATGTTCATTGAGTATTAATATTTAAGAACTTCTTCCATGTACAAATAAAGAATCAAATCTACATTGCTGCTTCAAGTAATGACGTATCCTTTTTAACGAATAAATGTACATATCAAGTCCTACAGCAGTCGTTGGGAACATTTTAATGAAGCGAAACTCAAAGGATTCGCCTGTAAATATCTCTCCTGAAAGCCGGAACGTACACACGCGCGTCCGTTTTTGTTATTAAAAATGTCGACGTGTTTCACTAACAGGAACGGCTG
Organism: Anoplophora glabripennis; assembly: GCF_000390285.2. Taxonomy (NCBI): domain Eukaryota; kingdom Metazoa; phylum Arthropoda; class Insecta; order Coleoptera; family Cerambycidae; genus Anoplophora; species Anoplophora glabripennis. Next base: position 51,479 of record NW_019416593.1, read on the forward strand.
TTTTTAAAACGAATGAAGTGTTCCCCGTGTAATCCTATTAGGGGGAATTTATGTATAACGTTCCGTAATGCTTAGCGGGATTAACTGGCGATGGTCCACGATCGGGATTATAAAAGTGAACGCTGGAAATAAAACATGGAAGCGAATATAGCGCCAAATGGGCCGGATGTATATTTATCTCGTGATCGCGACACGTGGAAATTGACGTGGATTTTCAGTATTTCAGGATTAAGGCGGGTTTACACGTTCCGATGGATTTCTAGAATGATATGGGCATGGGATTCACAACATAACAAAACAAAATGGAATGTACAGTGCATCATCCATAGGTAAAAAAGAAACTAGATTCTTTTTGTGGTAATTTTCATGTTCCTTATATATGATTTAATTTTTTCATCCAATTTTAACAAAACCGCATCGAAATCAATAAACACAAATTAAAAAATATGCAATTAAAACGAAACCTACTAAAACATTTATCGTCCCATAAAAACCGAAAAATTAAAGTTTGTTTGCACAAATTTTAACGAGGACATAAAAGTTATAACAGGCAAACTAGTAAAATTAAATTAGTCTCAACCAAAAACAAATGGAGAGTTACAGATTAAGATTTATGGTACTTAAGAATATTTACGATGTAGTTTAGTTAAATTACAAAATGTAAAGCAATCAATCATCGTGCCACTATTAAAATTTTCAACGTGAGAAAAAATAGGTCTTTGTTAAGTCCCTGTTAAAGGTGCAAAGATAACAGCAATTATGAAGTCACGTCTATGCCTATATGTTTATTTTTTATATACAGGGTGACCCAGAACTGAGCCGCCATTACAGAAATAATTATCCAATTTATCTTTTTCCAATTTCGTATCTATTTTTACATCATGTGAAAGTCCTCTTTTCTCAATAACTTTTATTAAATATATCTTTTTAATATATCTTCCCTTTCGAAAGATGTCTATACTGATTTTGCCAAAAAACATAATATTTTGAATATTTATATTCCTTACCGACATATTTTAATTATTTTCTGCAAATTTGCTACATATTAAAAAAATGAAATAATGTACAGGGTGATTCAGTTAGAATGGGAATACGCGATTAAAAAAATTTAAACGTTGAAAAAATATTTTCAAATCATTATTTAAACCCTTTTTCGGGCCGCCCCTGACCGCTGACCCATAAAGGTTTATCGAGGGTGAATCTTGACCTATCGTAATATTCGGTCATTAACCTAGCTTTTAATACATTTTTAGTCCGTGAACAACAACAACGAATAAACAGTTTTTACTATGTATTATAATTGAATGTGAGTTTTTAGTATTTGCAATTAGTTCAGTTAATTATTCAGTTTGAAGTACGTATACCTTATTGTGTGACGTATTGCTTTTCAAAAAGTAGTACGGTAGGTACCTACCTATTTAAATTGACAGTACAACTAAAAAACAATCACCCATTAGTCCGTAGCACATTGTTAATAAAGGGATCAGCTACACTTTGATTTTGGAACCAACTGCAAAATTCAATGCGACTGGGGAAATCAGTTGTTTCGCTTCAACGTTCAAACGCTCTGTTCCCGAATACGCGGTTAAAATTAATGGCATTATGACTCAATCGCCCTGCATATGATTCTGATTCATCATCATAATAATGCATCATCATGCCATAGACATTCTTTCCTATTTACTCTTTACATTTCGTGTCAGTTTTATATTACATTATGAGTCGACAGTGCCAACAACAGCCAATAGTAGCAGATAGTTACTTAAGGTAAATTTACAATACACTGGGTTTAATCGCAACAATCGATTGTGTATTTGCCTTTGCATTTTTTGCTTCTTTTTTGGTATAACAAAGTAAATAAAAAATAACGAAGGATGTGAAATATTTTACGGGAATGTTACAAAAATATACATGCTTAAAAAGATGTATTATTTCTCCGAAAAACAGTACCCTTTCGTAAATTTCAAGTCTGGAAATCCGGATTAGGTATCTAAATTTAATTGCTGGGTCGTTTGTACATAATCTAGGTATCATTATTTTTCGATATTTCCATCAGCCCTGAGCTCCAAGGCAGGGTATCGATTACAAAGTCCAAGAGTAACTGGAAAGTTTGTCAATTAAACTTGGGGAAATTGATAAGACGCCTTAAATTCAAATGAGTTTCAACCTAAGACCCATCTACAGGTGATCGATAGGGAGCATTCCGTAGTGTTTTGTCTCATATTGTTAAAACGAAAAGTTAACTACTCAGTTTGTTAGGCAAGTGACATTACAAGGATATCATTTGAATTTCAAATAAATATTATATGAAGGCTAATATTACCTACTAACCAAAAAAAGACTAATCAAGTAAAAAATATATATGCACATATTAAAGACTCATCCTGTAAATTAGTTAGTTTACGTTAGAAAAACGCAAAACATATTATAAAAACAAAGCGAAAACTTATATGAACTCAATAAATACATTTTTTAAATTTTATTGTAGTCGTATTGTGTTTTTGAAAAAAAATCTATTTTCCTTAATGTTGCATGAAAACAAAGTACGACCCTGGAATGTACGATTCTCCCACGGACTTAAATAGTCGTATCAGCGAAGTGAATGCGCTTGGTTAGACAGAAGAGGCGTAAAGTAGAGGTCTTAGTTACAGTTTAGATGTTTGCTATGAACTGTTTGCAGTCAGTTCATTGGTTTGCCCAATAACTTCTCACAAGTATTCGAGATAAATGTTTATTTAATTTTCGACGGTTTACGCAAAAGGAATATTAGACGTCGGTGCTGTAATGTGTGGAAGTTTGCACATTAGAACTATTCTTCCAGTAACTGTAGAGACAAATACCTGTTAGAGACATTAAAGAGAAAAAGTAATTACGGTATTTATCGATCTCATTTCACATAGAACTTTATTTAAGAAAAAAATTCGTCGAAAAAATATCAAGCCTTCTTTTGTCTCCGAGGCATTGGCTGGGGCGTATCAAGAAAAAAAAAATGAGTTACGGAATGAAAAAGTGCTCCGGAATTAAATGAAAGCCTTCCCCAGAGGCGGATACGCAAACCATCATTTTTAAATTAATCCAACGTAATCCCCCGCATCCTTCTTCCCGGAAGGACGGCAATGAGTCGGAAAGAAAAATGAAGCGTAAAATAAATGTTCCTATTCAAAGGCCACGAATTGTGGCTTGTAACATGAAAAATTCTTCCGCTCCTGAATAGAGCTCATAATTCCACATAAAATAATCCCTTGAGAGTCTCTTCCGTGGAGTACTCTTATTGTGGCGGTTTATTATTTAAGAATCAACAAAAAATAATGGTAAATGTTCTCTACAAAGATATCCGAAATTTATTGAGAATGTAATAACTAAAAAAAAAGTGGTTGGTACTACAAAATATATTTAGTCAACATTTTAAGTTAAAGTAGTCATAATCTTCCCATCCACATGTACACAACAAAAGTCAATGCTTCACTGGTTTTCAAAAAATGGCAACATAAATTAATGACGAGTACATTAGAAATTAATTAAAAAAAGTAACGAATATTAAAGTTAACGAAATTTTAAGGTGAGAAATACCAATTTAGATTTTGTACAAATATGCTTCCAATAAAATAAGGCACTTCTAGTAACGAATATTAAAGTTAACGAAATTTTAAGATGAGAAATACCAATTTAGATTTTGTACAAATATGCTTCCAATAAAATAAGGCACTTCTTATATAAGCACAGTGATAGATTAAGCAATGAGTATATAGGCTAAATGTAAAAATAGAACACATACGCATACGCTATGCTGAAAACTATTTCCGAATGGGAAATTTTGTGAAGTTTTTGTTTTTTTATAATGGTGTAATGCTGTATAATGTTCATTGTAACCATAATGTTCTTTTGTTATCTATTTAGATATATTTTGTTAAACAATTTTGAATGTTCCAACCCATTTTTACAAATACTGTTCTATACCGACTAATGTTAATTAAACGAGGATACAATAGTAAATGGATGGAAATTAATAACTTTTTATTTTTCTGTTATATAAAATTGTTATTTCAACGAGCGGACAAACAAAATGAACCAATAAAGTGAGCTGCACACTTTTTAGATTTAACATAACTTTATTTATTCTATCTAAAAATGACTAATAGGTATTTCAAACCGAAAATGGGAGCTTAAGTGACTTTTGTATCAAAGTTTATACAAGTTGCAATTTAATATCAAAAATGTTCCAGAGCTACCATAACATAAGATTTATCTCGAAAACCATTTTTCTTAAATTGTTACTATTCCAAAATAGGGTTGTATCACTTTGTTCAAAAATGTTTTTTTTTTATTATTTCTCATCTATTTTGGACGTAATTTAATCTTCAAATTAAAACCGTAAAATTTGCCGCGAAAATATATTTGCGTGGTGTATTATGAATTGCATAATTGATGACGTAACAAAGTATTATTGTCAATACCAACGCAGGCGCGAAATTTTTTTTATATTTTGTGGCATGAGCAGATGGCTGCAACAAATAAATTCTCCGATTGTCTCAAACACAACAAAACCAATAAAAGCCGACATATTGGAAACAAAAAGAATAGTCAGTTTGCATATATATATATATACATAATGAAAGAGTAATGCGCAGAATAAGAGAATTTTCTTATTTAAAGCCACATGGAGTCATTCAACATGATTTAATAGCTGAAACAGACAGTGTGCTTTAATTAATTTACAGACTTCTCTTATTAAATAATTAATTGTACTTTTTAAAAACTTTCTTAAATATTTTCATACACATACAGATAGCTATTTCAAATACATAGTACAAATTTTGTATACAGGGTGGCCAAATGAAAACGAAACAGAACCATTTTCAGGAACTGCGTCAAGATTGTAGAAAAACGCTCAGACCCGTCGATTTTACATTAAAGAGGGACATTATTTGTTGGTATTTTTTACTCCGCCACTTTCACCCCCAAGCTTGGGAATTCACGGAAAATCGTAGTTTACGTCGTAAACTTTATTTTGCGAAAAATTCAAGTCTTAATATTTATAAACAATTGCGCTACGATTTTTTAAAGAAAAATTCTTATCTTGGCTCCTGTTTTTATGGCCTTGACCTACTTTATTATTTTAAAACTGTATTTCTTTTGCCAGCTATCCATTGCATCTATTTTCGGTGAGACAGCATAAATAGCAACAATGTTATTCAAATTGTTTATAAGCGAAAAATGCACGGTTTTTTAATGCACAATTTAAGAATATTAATGTCAAAAAACGGTGATATTTTTTAATAGGTCGCTTAGTTACGTCTTTAAGATTACGATGACGCTTTCAGAATAATGTTTGGTTGAAAATTAAGGCCTGTACTACAGAGGCTTAAAGTTCATAACTTTTGGAGCCTCCGTTATAAACAAATTGAATTGTGCGAAAACTATTGCACCTACAGCGCCCACTTTTGGCACACTTTTAAAGTATGACAAAACCCTCAACTTGTCATAGGTTTTATAAAATTTTAACAATAAATGCGATAGTTATAAACAAACTAAAAAATGGGCACTTTTCTTGTTTTTTTTTTGCAATAACTTTTTTGTTTATTAACCGATTTTAATTCAACAAGTCTCATTTTGTAGATAATTTTACTCCCTATAAGCTGTCTGTGAGTCGCCTTTTCGCTAAAATTGATGGTTTTCCCTGCAAAGTGAAAAAACTGCTTTCCTCATTTATTTGTTTAAATAGAAAAGTTAGCTAATAAGTTTTTGACTCACGCAATGGGAGATGTCTTGTATTATGTTCCTTTAGACAATTTTACAATAACCTCGCGGATAGGACTTTTTCGAGTTTCTCTTTTATTTTCGATAATTCTCCTGGTGTATATGTATTTATAGAGTAATATGTGATTTATTAATTATACATTTTTTAAATCGTTACTTCAAATCATTATCGTTCCACCTTTTTGACCAAATTTTGTTATAAAAACAGAAGCTATCAAATAAACGTAAATAAAACACAGAAAATAGTCATATGTAGTTAACTGCTATGTGCTGTCTATTTGTATTACATATTATAAATTGTGTGCTGTTTTGTAAAATAGGTAAATAAAAGACCTGTTTATGAAACTGAATGATTTAATTTTGGAAATACAAAGTTTTTCCAATTGTCCAATGCCTTTTCTAACAATACCTTTATATATTTTTCATCATATTTTACATTTGATGGTGACATTTTTTGTCGTTTCAAAATTCGGATCAGCCACAGAAAATAATCCATCTCGTTTCCCTGTGCAGACCATCTGCAATACATGTCTCCATGGATTTTTGAAACTAAACACCCTGTATATCTTAAAAATTTGTTTATGTATGGACCACAATCCCGATAACACATTAGGCGGTTGCGCTGCTGCGGCATCGCACAGCCGCATAGTGTGCACCGTCCTTAATGTGGGTTCGTATATATATTTTTTCATTTTTAAACTTATTGGTGTCACAAAACGAAACGGCAGAATTTAATACAACCCGGAGCAATAAAATATTCGGGTGACGCTATTCCTGTGACATTACTGGCGCTCTCCCATTTTTTTAATTTGGGAATCGACGCGTAAACCCGGCACATCCGGTCCCCCCTAGGGGGAAGGAAAACTACGCGAAACGGAGCGTATTTCACGGGGACGCGACGCGCCGCTATTTGAATGGAATGCCTGAATCATTGATCCCCGCGTCTCCCCTGACAAATATCCCCCACACCGACCCACGTAAAGTTTCAATTCTCCGGCCGTTTGTGTCATGTCTCTCGGATGAGGCCGCGCGTAAGGTGCTTTACGGGATTTCCTGGGATGTCCCGACGCCCGCCTTGCGGGAGGATCCACCAAAATCGAATAATAATTTATAGCCTAGGAGGGTGAGGGCGAAAGAAGTTAGTCTCTTAATAGGGTGCATGGCTTTAAAAAACTCTACAAATAAGACCGTTTCCATAATTGAAATTCTGTACGGGGTGAACGGAACGAAAAATTTAAAAAACGTGCTTAACCTCAGTTATATTTCTTTCATTAATAATTCAGTAAAGCAATGTTTTCAAATTTAGTATGTATAGGGTAGTCACGCAAAAATTGCCAACCATTTTCTCCGATATTGTTAGAGATACACTGAAAAAAATTAAATGTGAAAATACTGGTACATACTTGGAAATATGGCTATTATATGTACTCTCGAAAAACAGCACAGCAATCACTACAACAATTTATTATAAACTGACTTTCGAATACAGTCTGGCTTCATAAGAAACCCGCAAACTCGTAAATAGTGGTACGGAATTTTTTTTAAGTACTCGTCGTGATAAAATACATGTATTTCGGCAGTTCCAAAATAGTTTTAAACACATTTTTAATTTTTTTTCTCTAACTTTAAACTTCCAATACAAGTTTATGACATCAGTTAACTCAGCTTTTGCTCCGTTTTCGCCTTTTTAAATTTTTGACATAAGTTCATTAACCCTGTATTGTAATTTAGCGGAAAATGCAATATTGCAATAAAATTAGTGTAAAAAATAAAGTTACTTGAGAAAATGATATTAAAAATACAATTTTTAGTGTTTTTACTACCCCGTTGTAAATTAATTAGAATTTAAGATATATTTTTGTAACTGCATTTTTTGTTTATAAAAGTGGCCATTTTTGACGTTCCGGCTATGATCAGGATGTCTTGAAGTACAACTTACTGCATGTTCATTTTGACTGTTACCCCTTTTCCATTTGTTTTGTGCGGCGTCCTATAATGACAAACAACAAAGATATATATGTTAGTTTTTTAAAAAATATGTGCCCAGTGCTTGTTTTTATATATTTATTTTGTGCGGTGTCCTTTATAACAGATATGTATGTTGTTTTTTTAAAAAATAGTAGAATTCATGTGCCCAGTGGTGACTCATATCTAACGTTGCTACTCTTTGACATTTTAACAATCGCTTCTAGTTTTACTTTGAGTTTTTGGTAGGTTGGTGTTAAGTGTAAATTTATTATGGACATTATTGTTGGTGCTTTAACAAAGTTTTACTAGTGGGAAAGTTCTGAGACTTAAAAGTCTCTACTTTTTAACACTTGGTATTTTTGTAATACAAAATTCATTCGGATCTTCAAAGAAATTAAAATAAGATTGTTTTGAGAGTGAAACTATTTAAGGAAGCAAGATTGTACCAAAGTAACATTAAATTGGTTTATTTTCATTTAAGTAATACTTCCCTTGCCGTACCACCTCGGACACCCTGTACATTAAGGAATAGGAGCTAGGTTAACTTTGGGACAGTGTCAAAAACGAAACAAGGGTACCCTTTTCTGTACATTAAAATTTTACATAGAAGATACACACTGTGAAAGGTCTAACCTCAAAAAGTTGTCATAAATTGTCTCTTGGAGAGATAGTAGATGGCGAACTCTAGCAAATATTCAAAAGCTAACAACTCTGCCATATTTAGCACTCTCAGCCTGCTTCTTGGAAAAGATAGGACTATAATTTGATTTTATTCAATCATCTTCGACGCCATGTATCTCAAAAACAGGGCTGTTGTTGACCCTAAATTTTTTGCACTCATTTCCGCAACATCCCGTATATTAATTATACTGTTCAGTTATGACATAAATGAGCAGCTGTTAAAATGAAATCCCTGCTTTCAAAAATATCCTTTATATTTATTTCACAATGATAACCATCCTATTCGAATACGGATTACGTTACCATGCTCATTTTTTCCCACAGGTACTGAAAAGGCATTCCAGCTTTTCCCCTATCTAAGTCTTCGTTTACGCGATTACCCGAACAGAGTATTAAAATGTGGAGATGGATTTATTTTTCCAAAGTACAAGCATATAAACTTTGACAGGTTATTAGTATATTATTGCGGTATACAATAACGTATTAAATGCACTTTAATAACGAGGCGTAGCTCATCATTTGCCCGTTAATTACTTCTTTGGCTAAGCCAGGTTTCATGGCCAGCTCGTAGGTTATATTATTAAAGGAGATAATTAGCAGAATATCGATCGTATGACATGGAATTTACGTGTAAAACAATAATGTAGGAAATTAAATTACTAACGAAAGAGATTATTTGGTAAACCATAGTATAGACAATTTACCAGCAGATAACAATAAAAAAAATCATATTCATGTTTATTAGTACAATTTTTTAAATCATTTATTTAATTCAACCAACCATAAATTATTGTGTACCAAACTAAAATTCTTGATTCTTGATTCTTCTGGTTTTGAGGGTACCTACCGCATCAATTTTATTTTCATTTTACCTTACTGATAAGAGTCAAACTATAGTTTGTAATAATGTTAGAATGCATGCCTCCTACTTCTAAGCATTTATCCAATCTTTTCCTAATTTCCTTTGTAGCTTTAAACAACGTTTCTCTTGAACGATTTTCACAAAAATGTCTAATCTTTTGCTTTAAATGCTTCTAACTTCTCGTGGGTGTCTTATATACTTGATTTTTTAATGTTCCCCATAAAAAATAGTCTGAAGACTTTGAAGTCCATTCTACGGTTCCATTAATTCCAATCCACTTAGTTCCGAAAGTATTTTTTAAATAGTCTGTATCTCTTTTAGCTTTATGTGGAGGAGCACCATCGTGTTGCAACCACATATTCAATCTGAGCTGCAGTGGCACATTTTCAAGCAGTCTTGAAAGCTCCCCTTGCAAAAAACTGTAGAGGCTGGTCCATTTTCGATGGGATTTCAGGGTATATCAGAAACTACTAAAGATATGATAAATCTGACACCACGTTCTCGAGCTTGATTTTCATGGCAAACTCGATTGTCAAATCAGAAATTTGCTATCTTCATTTGTTTCTGAGTTACAGGGCGTTTCTCGTTATTGTGACACTTTTGAACATGTCTGTATCTCAATTGTTAAATAAGTTAGAGTTAAAGTGAAAACTGCTCAAGACTAATTATTTGGCGTAGAATTGAATGCCGGTATTAGATTTTTAGTAGGTCTTAAGATTCCGGAGTTATGACCCAAAGTTATAATTTTTTAAATGAAAATCGTAGCTGGTTATGACCTAAAAAATTGGAGATTTTTTTTTTGCTTCTCAGCAATATACCACATGCTATAGTTATTTTTCCAAACACAGAAGATACGGGGTGTTTTATATATAAATTCGATCCCTTTTTACATTTTAATATGGCTGGCTATGAAAATACATACAAAACTATAATTCTTACTTTTACAAAACTCATATCTGTTGTAAAAATATGACGTTTATTTAAAATATATATTACAGATAAGAAAAGACAGTTTTCAAATTTTTATTCCACTTCAACTGAAGTTACAATATTAAACGTAAATTAAACAATAGTAAGTACCTGCATCAATAAAAACTTTCAAAAATGATAGCTAAATGTTCAAATTAACGTCCCTCAACTGTCACACATTTCACGCATCTTCTGGCAACGCTTCAGGTAGCATTCAATTAAATGTATATGTATTTAAAATATTATTAAAAGGAATTTTAGAAAACCCCAAAGGAAAAAGTCCAACGGACTCAAATCAGGTAACCTAGGCGGCCATCTGATCGGCCCGTTTGATCCTATCCACCTATCTCCTAAAATTTCGTTAGTATTATATTATCACACGGGTAGATATATGTTGTGCATTTAAAATAAATGTCATATTTTTACAACAGATATGACTTTTGTAAAAGTAAGAATTATAGTTTTATCTGTATATTCATAGCCGGTCATATTAAAAAGAAAAAAATATATATAATTTATATATAAAACACCCCGTATCTCCCGTGTTTGTAAAAATAACTATAGCATGTGATATATTGCTGAAAAGCGGAAAAAAATCTCTATTTTTTTAGCCCATGGTCAGCTACGATTTCCATTTAAAAAAATATAACTGGGTCATAACTCCGAAATCTTAAGATCTACTAAAAATCTAATACCGGCATTCAATTCTACGCCAAAAAATTAATCTTGAGCAGTATTCACTTTAACTCTAACTTATTTAACAGCTGAGATACAGATATGTTAAAAAGTGTCACAATAACGAGAAACGCCTTGTAACTCAGAAACAAATGAAGATAGCAAATTTCCGATCTGACAGTCGAGTTTGCCATGAAAATCGAGCTCGAGAACGTGGTGTCAAATTTATCATATCTTTAGTAGTTTCTGAAATACCCAGAATTCCCATCGAAAATGGACCAGCCTGTACAAAACATTTTCATAAAAGCCAATTAAATGCATTCCAGTAATGCTACATCTAACATTTTTTCCATAGTGGCTCTGATTTTGAATGGGATTAATATAGCGTGCATTTTCAATAATGTTCGTTTCTTTTATTTGGCTTGCCATTACTTTTAAAACGACTCTCATCAGTCCAAAGAATGTGTTGTAAGGGTCTATTATCTATTTCCCAATTAACCATTATTTGGGCTGCATAATTAAGTCTTTTTTCAGCACGTATGTCAGATAAATGCTCCAAGTTATTTAGCCTATAGTCATGGTAACCATTGGAGCTCAAAATTCTTTGCACAGAGCTTCTTTTTAAATTTTATGCAATAGTGGCCTGTCGTATAGAATTTCTAGGATTTTCCTCAAAACATTGTAATACCCTAGCTACGGTAATATCGTTACACACATTTTAAAATTCCTTTGCCTTTTTTTGATGAAAGTGCATTTTCGTTAGCACGCAAAATTCGTTCCAATCTGGCAAATATTTTTGGGTTAACAGCTTGACGCTCTGGATATCTCTTATGATAAAAGTTAGCAGCTCTTCTGGCATTTTTTTGACATTCACCATAATTAAAATCATGTCAACTTTTCCATTGCTTGCGAACATTTTTTAATTTTTAGCAACCACTTTCTAGTTTGTTTATCAAGCGTTTGACAGAAACTAATATGTAATTACTTGTGACAGCAGTTTCAGCCATTGTTTTCACAACGTCAATTAAATCATGACTAATTCAATACAATAGGATGCATTTTTGTATAATGTTTGTTATTGTAACTTTTTAAGGAGAAGAGATAGAGAACAAAAATTTTGCATAAAAAATGGGTACGTTCGTGGAAAAAAAATTGATGGCCTTTTTTTTATTTTCCGAATTTTGAAAAAATTGTTTTTCAAATGCAAAACGGACGCTATCTAAACAGATTTTTACTGTCGTTTTTCATTTGTTTGTTATGGGCCCGAAACGCGAACTTTGGGACACCCTGTACACAGTTAATATTTAACATTCCTTTAAATGAAACGGATCAGGCAAATAATTGACACTGATGTCAGATTTAAATTTCATATCAATAGAATTAAGCAGAAAACTTTACAATTCTTTAAAGTATTAGTTATCTGAGAAACTGATCTAATGTTTTTGTTTACTTCCTCAATTTTTCCGACCAAAAAGATCTAAAAGTTCTATAATTTTCTAATTCTACGGGATTTTATCCCGTTATTTTTTTATTTAAATCAGAACGAACTCTAAATATTTAACTGTGACGAATTATTCATCAGTTAAGTGACTGGAACATCAGTTTAGGACCAAACATCGCATTTAACAAACTTCATTTAAAATTATTTTTAGTGACAGCTCTACTACGATTGCTTGCCAAGACTCGTCGTCGGGCTAGAGAATAGAGAATTCTATTAAAATTGATCGCGATTCCGAACTATCCAGCACTATGGTGAGATTGCAGCTCCACTGATGTGAAAGAAAAAAAATCCAATCGCTTCACCGGCGTTCCTTTAATTAAGAAGACTTACCGTTTTAATTAAACTAAGAAGGTCGCCGCCTGAGCCCTAATGAAACCCTAATCGGCTAATGTAACGCCACACTTTTTAATTCTAATTAACTTTTTGTATTCCTGGGCGACGCTAGGTGATAAAAATTAGAAGGGGGAGGCATTTAAGGGATTAAATTTATTAATTTCGCTCACCAGACCCTGCGACGCGTCTACTTTATTAATTTCTTTGCAGGGAACGAAATCGTTCACAAAATTCTGTATTTAAGTACAGGTCATTCCTATAATATTATCTTTATTTTTTCCACCCCCAAAGATTTAGGAAATTTTCTTGTGATCTCAAAGGAATATATAAAAAAAAACACTTGAATGTTGCATATCAGAAGTATAAACTTTCCTTTTAATTGGACACCCTGTACAATTGTCGTTTTTTTAGACCCCTGTAATTTTTTTAATTACAGTGATATATGCATGTAATATGTTTGTTTAGGTACTTTGCGCAATATTTTGGTTTATTAACTGACCCTCCACAATACCCTGTATATCTCTATATCTCTAGAAATGCCGTCAAAAGTGCTTCAATTTTTTATTAAGATATAACATCGCTGTAATAAACTGTAAAACTGAGAATACTATGAGAAAATTATTGTTTTTTTGTAGGTACAGGAAAAGTTATAAACTCCTAAACTATTTTATTTTTCAGTTCATCTTCTTCGTTCAATACAGTGCTCGTTTTTCTATTTTTGCATTTTGCACCTTCTCAATTAATATTAATGTTGCAATGTTTTTAATTCATTATTTCATTTAGTAGAAATTTGGATGTTTTCACCCAAAAATTTCACTTTTCTTCGAAATTCATCGGCAAGTCATGAATTTTGACTACAGGATCGGGTACAGCGCATCGAATTCCTTCGGAAACGATATGTGGGTCTCTTGGGTTTGAACTTTTTTTTGTTATTGATGACCGAATGTTTATGTATTTTAAGTAAATTGTTATTCACTTTATAAGAAGTTAATTATTTTTTATTGTCAATATTCCTCTAAGACTGTTTAAACTAAATTATAATACCTAAGTAATATCTCGAAAATCGTTAAAAATAAGTATAGTCTTTTCAATAATGTAAGGATCTACAGGGAGTTCCATTAAAAAAATAGAGGTTAGCTTTTATTCTCAACATTTTCGTATCTCGAACAATAACGGAAAAGAGGTAACTTTTACTTGACCACCCTGTACGTAAGGCCGCAAGCAAATCGATCTAATAAAAAATTAAGGAAATCGTCATGACAATGTGTTCCATGAGCTTGCTTATTACTCGTATTTAAGCGAATGGTAACATTGGTTCTAAAAGTCTATCGCAAACATTAAACTGATTTTTCCCGGAAAAACCTAGAACATATTTAGACAGCGAAACAAAAGAACCTCTTTTATACGTTCCCATCGAATTGATATCGCTTTACGATTTGCATAGCGAGGAAGCAGCAACATCGCCAATAAATTGATAGAGGCGGTATAAAGGAAACATCGATTCGGTGAAATGCAATTTGGATCCCATTCCTTCTGGCATACAAAGATGCAAAAAATCCCTGTAATACACCCTGAATATTTTCTCGTAAGTGAAATTTACGTCGGAATTTGCTACCCGAATGACTTCGTCGCTGATGCTCCACTACGTTTACGAGCCTATACCAGGCGTTTAAGAAAAGTCTACCCCATTGCTACAGTTTTAGTTGAAATTTGTAATAATTTTACGATAAAATTAACAAATGATGCGTTTTAAGGCCACTTGATACAATTTTTTTAATTGTGCAAACCCAATTGACAAGAAGACCAGACGATACTACAATATTCTAATTAAGCCAATGTAATAATAAAAAATAACACGACAACAGATTCTCATGATAAATCCCAACATTTAAAGGCTCAACTTAATAAACTGAAGTCTAATATTGAGGAGTTTAGGAAAGTCCTTATGTCAAATGTCAAAACTTTACATTTAGAAACGTTCAATTAAGTTTGCTTAAGTTGTTTTTTTTATCATACTATGTCTCTATTTTTTCCAACGATTTTGAATTACTAGAGAGAATCACTGATATACTCAATTTTCATAAACAACTTAATTAATGAATAGTAAAAACAAGAATGGCCCGAAATTATATCTCTGGAGAACTCTAGTGTACAAGTCATATTACATATTTATTTCCTCGGTATTTATAACATTATATTTGGGTAGTTAATGCTACAAATGAATCTAAACATGTGGTCTGCTATACTGCTAGGACAGTTGTCTACATACAAACAGCAACGTCATGTAGTAAAAACACATTAAAGATTAAAATAAGTTTTAAAATATAAATTTACAACGAAAAAGTGACAATATTAATATTAGATACCACCTTATTGAAAAATACGTTGCAGAACAAAATATATCTATGAATTGTCGTGTTGCAGCGATGTCGACTTCTCTATCCATAAAATATGGATTACGTTTCCGTGTTCCTTCCTTATTCAGGGCCGAAAGACCGAAGAGACAGCGGCACTCGATCTCTAAAGACACTCGTCACGAGCTCTATTATTCTTGGGTCTGTTCCCAACGCCCGTTTGAAATTTAAATGGGATTTGTTTGTGCCGTTACATTGGGGTGTTAATAATGCATATTAATCCATTTATTAGAGCTTTCAGCTTGTCTACAATTCAGCCGGAAAATTACATTAATTAGCGCCGAGTGTAAACATAAACGGGATACTCAGCAGTGAATGCAATCATTAATTTTAGATTACATCTGTTTGGTTTGGGAAAAAGAATTAATGAATCAAATTTTAAATGTGGCACGATTTACTGCGGGACTATCAACAACGTCGGTTGGTGATGAATTTGGAGTGTGGCTCTGGTTGTTAAACAGCTGCTGTTAGAATAACTAAGAAAATAAGGATGTATACTAATGTACTGTAGACGGAATAGGGCAAGGATATAAAGGATCTTGATTTTCTTACTATTAATAATGAACAAAATTCTGATGTTCCTTACTAGTTGACTTTTTAACTGAAATCCTACAATAAAATCGTGCAGTAAAAGCTTTTATTATTATTTTATTATATCATTTTAAATTCCAATGATATTCGAAATAATTAAGCTTATAGATTTTTTACGTTAAATTAATTTATGTATTTTAATTAAAATGTAAGGACCTGTAATTTAAATAAAAATTTCATTTATATAAAAAAACCTTGATTAAGATCAGACATTTCATCTACGTTTTTCTTTTTTTTTTTAGTTAAACCTTCAAATTTTTGTGAAAGGAATTCATAAGCCAATAAGTCGCGAGCTTATAATATTTATTCATGAGAAAAGTTAAATTTTTAATAGAAGTGAGCTTCGTATTCAATACCGTGTATTTCTTTTATGAAACGTTTTTCATGATCGGCAGCAAAAGGGATTAATAATAGTGTTACTATATTTAGAGCCAATAAAAATATTAGAAATACAGCCATTGTATATTTTCAAGAAATGGTGGAGTGATGAATACAATGAATAAAAAAACCTACATTAAAATGCATGTCATGTGTTGTCTTATTTTCATAAATTATTTCAGATTTTACGTACTGTCATTCAAACTTTCTGTTATACGAAACATAAAAATCCTCCTTTAAAACAGAAAAGGCAAAAATCAAACAAGGTTTTTATAGCGTCAAAGCACATGAAACTACAGCGACTTTTTTTAAAACAAAAATAATCCCGCAGTTAGCGAAATGTAATGTTCTGACACGTACAACCGAGTTTTATAGAAGTTTTTCGCGCTTTCAAGTTAAACCCTCTGTGTAATCAACTCCTTCTTTGTTCGATGTTCAGGTATTGTTAAAACTGAAACTTAAAGTTGCCAACTTGCAAAAAACCGAAAGTATAGTTGAAAAAGTCCATTTAACTAATTGTAAAAGCTGCAAACGAGCAAGTGAACTGTTAGAAAAGTAAAGTTGATCAGGTTGCTACGTTAATTACAAGTAAATAAGAAACATTACTCGTTAATGAAAATATATTTATATGTATTTGTATGTATTTTGATATACATTGGATTTTAGTAAGTAAAAACTTCATATATCGACCACTATGTTCAGAAACACCAATTGTGTTAACTATAGGTGTGGATGACTGAAATTTTGGGTTATAGGGAAATGGGAAATTAATTGTTGCATGTTCCCAGTTCTAAAAAATTAAGTAGGTCTTGTAAAAAGCAAAAATAAATATTTTTTCTTCGTATAAAAAAATAAAAAAATTAATTAAAAAAACGGAGATTAATTATAATATTGTGTTTTCTATAAATTAATAAATAATTTTCCAAATTCTCCTTTGCTGCTATCTAAAATTAATTTTAATAACCAAACCTCCAATTACGTCAAAATGATTTAATTTGTCCTACAATTCAAATGCTTTTGTAATTGCCCTGTAATTGGATTAGTCTGTTGGTCAATCAACTTCTTTCATTATTATTATTATTATTATTATTATCCCTAAAACACATTTACGACTAAAAAATAACAACCCTATCTTTTGTTCCAGCTACCGGACGGAGTGCAGTTGACACTGAGCGAACTGCGCGAGATGGCTTGCAGGCAGCAGGCCCAGATCGACTCGCAGCACCAGCTGCTGGTGGCCAAGGAGCAGCGCCTCCGGTACCTGAAGGAGCAGGAGGCTCGCCAGCAGCGCGTGCAGGCCGAGAGCGAGCGCTTGAGGCGGTTGAGGGACCGCGTGGACGCCCAGGAGCTGAAGCTGAGGAAGCTCAGGGCGCTCCGTGGGCAGGTCGACCACCAGAAGCAGAACAACATCTCTCTAAGTGAGTAGAGTCCCTTCTTTTGCAAATATTGAGAAATACGGCAATACATTTATCTTTAAAAATTACCAAATAACTATGAAAATCTCTACAAACAACAGGTGTCACCACAACTTAAACTCTATAAGCTTCTAATGAAAGAACTATTGCATTTAATAAGTTTCTTATAAAATGAAAATAGGGTAAGTCCTTCTTTTTTCTTAGAAATATAGTTGGGAATCAAAATCCCTAAGCTGGTTGAATTTAATTAATTTTTGTCTCTAATTATCTAAATATGCAAACCATTGGCTCAAATTAGACTGGAGAGAGATAAATAAAAAAAAATTATATCATTTTATTTCAACACGAAGCGTTTTACAATCCACCTTTATATAAAACTTATTCATGTTATATAAAATCCCCATTTCTATCATCTGGTATAGATCTGCGATTAAAATCTAAGGGTCAAACAGGGTCGAAAACATCCATATTACTAAAAGCATCTGTACGAACAGGTACATACCTCGTTATGATATACTGCAATCGATCAATCAACCTGAGACTTCTTTCTCTACGGTAGCCTATATGATCTTGGGCAGGTGGTGAATATAAAGGAATATAATAACTGGGCAGTTTAGATTTTCAAGTCCCGTAATAATTATATTATATCAGTGCATTAGCTTACGGATAACATATTGCATAACATAATGATTATAAATAATTGCAATTATTAATACATGCACTGGTTTAATGTTTTTATTCGTTAATTAAATATATGGATAATATACCGCAATGCAAACTGAAAATATAATTGAAAGTTTATAGTTTTATATTAATAAAATGTTGGTTGTATCTGTTTACTTTTAAAAAATGGATTGTTACTTATTTTATTATTAACGATATTATCATGAAATAATATTTTCTGTAATCTATTTAAAAATCCTTGAGAACTGAGTAACCTATGAAATTGCGGTCTAAGGGCTGAATAATGTTGTCACATATTTCGATATTTCCCATTTACGAAAAAAAAAAAAAAAAAATTACAAAATTTAAAATAGCCCTGTTGCCCACAATTTAATTAATAATTTAATGTATTAAATGGGTAAAGCCACATGTTTAATTACAAACTCTTCTTGCGCATTAAGCATGCCTTATAAGCTACATTCCTTTAAAGTTTGAAGGGAAAAAAGCCAATATTCTTGATTAGTTACTCGTTGATAAATCAAATTGAACTAAACTTTGCGTGTTTGCATGGCAAATGTTTAAGGAATCACATACGTTAGATGTAAGGAAAGTATGTAGAAGCCAACAGTATACAGGGTGTAAGAAGTTTGACTGCCATTACTTCACCATGAGATGAGTAATCATAAATGAAGGAAAAAGTTGTGTATTACAGGGGCGTAAGATTAACAGTTTTCAAAATACAGTGAGTATTAATATTGGGGAGTTTCATCACAACGTGACAACAGCGCTTAACCTAACGCTACACAGCTAATGCACGTATGCACGCGACAGACTTAGAAAGTTAGAAAGTTCAGGCAATTTTCGACAATATGGAAGGTAGAAAAAGGTCCTTATTCTGATCACCAATAATGGCAGCCAATATATGCAAACTGAACTATTGTTGATGCCAGTATTGACAGTAACCTCATGTAAAACCACTCCTTAATAAAACATACTCAAAAACATAAAATCAGAAATTTTGATTCAATTTTGACTCGTTGTTAAGAAGTAATCCAGAAAATTAACTTTAAATCGCTGTACCATAAGTTCTTAAACGACCTGTATACTACCTTCTATTGCAAACGCAGGATTTGTAGATATAATTGTAGAATTCAATAGGGGTTATTTTGATGCAATAAAAGTAAAACTTTGTGGGATTATACAAAACTAGTTTTTATACATGATTACAATTTTTACAAGGTACATTTTCCATGTGAGATTACGTTGATATTCTTTGTGCCGCAAATAACGCCCCTTGAGCAACAAAATAGTTCCCTAATTTTTACTTCGTTCAGACAATGCAACCATCTCTCCAACAATCAAGCCAATAAGTACAATGTAGTCGTCCTCAGATATTCAGCGGGGTACTTGAGCCGAGACCGAAGATAATTCAACTTCAAGACTCACCGAACTGAATGGATTCCGGCCTAACGAGCACCGGAGCGACGAAGGCTTTCTTGACTGAAATCCACCCTGATTGATAAAACCATCAAAAACAATAAGCCGATCCATTACTGGCCGCTAACTAATTGCCAAGAAATATAATTAATGGGCGAACAACCGACCGATCATCGACTCGGTTTTCCACCTAACGCACTTGATGGATTGCCCGCTCGCAAAAAGACCCAAGGAGCGGCGGATCGTATCGCGAAAACCCGATAAAAAGCGGGACGTTCCCCGCGGTTGTCCGCTTCCCTCGCACCGCAGCACCTGCCCCCGATCGTGCGAATGCCTGTGGAGGTTACTGGTGTGATTGATCGACTGCAACCGAGACGGAGCACCTGTTGTATGAGGCACAGGTTGATGGGACCGTCATTTGTACCCTAAACGATATGATTTACTACAAAAAAAGTCGTTACGTTATCGGGGAGCCACCCAGGGAAAATCCCATATTAATCTTGTCACTTTATTGAACATAATCCATATTTTATTGTTCCATATTTTATTGTTGCTGTTAAAACAACTCTTCCGACATCACCCTGTAAAAAGGCGATTTCATACTAGGGGTTTACGAAAATTAACCAAATATATTGAATATCTCCCCCCTCCCCACTAAGCCCCACCACAGTGCGGCCAGAATTTCTTTGCTTGTAGACACGTCACACTTGCCTACAATATACTACAGTTCCCTCTACACGCGAGGCGGTTAAAATAACATGATTTAGGATGGAACTGAGGCCGGCACAAAACTGCTTATAGTTTCAGTGTTTCAGTTCGCGGTAAATGGACGGTTAGGGATAGTCATAGATAAGATATACTATATAAGAAATAGATAGGCAACTCAATGAAAAAATGCGTTAAATACGCCATCGCTGTTTGGAGTAAGAAACACTTTCAAGGGCAATTATTACACATACGAGGGGTATAAGATAAGTTCATTGGGTGTAAAGGGGCATACGATAACTTCTCATTATATTCGTAAGGTGATTCGCAAACACTGACCAAATGAAACCTCGTATTCTTTAGGGAATTTTAAGAGGGCTCTTTCGTATAAAGCTTTTATCTAGGAAGTTTCGTTAAAAAAATACAGGGTATTAAAATTTAAAAAATATTTAAATTTTTTACAAATAATGAAAATTAAAAAATAAATGCTGCAGGGTATTGCTGGTATATTTGTCTAAATAAAAAAGTATGCCGCTGCTTTATTGTAACAATCATGATATTTTCGCATTCCTCTTCCAATTTTCTACAAATTACTATTCTTTTATATTTTTCCAAAAAAGCCTGATTTCTTGAGTAAAACTTAAAAAATGAACTGAAGACACACTTCGATATTTGAATACAATGCTGTTTGCGCAAATTGAGGTATTTTTGAGCATTTACTCAAATAAAATCATCTATGAGATGTTCTTTATTCGATTAAATAATAGATTAAAAGTGTTTCTATTGTAATTTAAACAATGTTTTCAGTTCAACGAAAATGTATTTTTTTTTTCGAAAAACATAAAGGGGTGGTGATTTCTAGAAAATTGTAAGGAGAATCCGAAAATATCATAATAAAGCCCTGTATCTCAGCCACTGGAACATTGTTTTTTAAGAAAATGCTTCCGATTTTGTACAATATTTACATACATTCATGTGATTAATTTCAAATTATTTCACTTACTAGTTACTAAAATGTTATAAAAAATTAAAAATATTAATTTAACTCTGGATTGTTTTAGTGAACCGACCTAGACAAAAACTTTATATGAAAGACCTACCTTAAAATTCACTAAAGAATTCGAGGTTTCATTTTTTGTCACTGTTTGTAAATCACCATGTAGTTCATTTGTAAATTGATGTCATTGGCAATGTTTCACGTATAATTTCTTCATTCACATTATTACACTTTCTGAAAATTCTAAAATTATATTGTAACGTATGAATCATGATGAAGTTCCGGCGTCAGCTGTTAAATTTCAAAATGAATGCTAACAGAGACAACAGAATTTTATTTTGTCTCTGTCTAAAAAAGGACAGACACATATCGCTGTCCTCTCGTTCTCTGGAGTCAAGTAGTGGAGGTAATTTTCAATCTCTTACCAGTAAAGTTGCCTATGTGTGGGGATAGTACAAAGGCTTTAAGGATAAAGACAAGGCAGGTATTAATTTAAAGTAAATAAAAAACAACTTACTTCAATAAAACAAAGTAAGGCTAAATTTAACGTAAATTAATAGATAGGTACTTATTACATATAAAACCATCTCACAATGTTGTTTTATCTTTTGAACTTTTTCAAGACGTAATGACGTAAACTACTGATTTAAACAAATTAAAATTATTAGTCAAAGAATTTCTGAATTAAGATACGAAGAAAAATTTAAAAATGTTTTTAATTATGCGAAAAATATTACTGGACTATAAAGTAAACGGGGCAAAAGTTAATTAAGTACCTACGTTTTGGGAATAAGTATACATGATTTACGTTTTTTGCCTTAATAGATCCCTCAAAATTTCCCGAATATGCAAACAAATATCCTGAGAAATCCATCGTTATTGAAATAGATATGTTGAAAAACGAACTTAACATTTTGTACAGAGACGAACAATTTAGTAATTTAGAAGTTCAAAAAACGATAGAAATGTTATATAAGGAATTTAAAATGGTATTTTCGGAAATATACAAATTGTTTTTTGCCCAGCTTTAACAATTCCTGCAATAAGTGTCTCGGTAGAAAGAAACTTTTTGGATCTTAAGCGCATTAAGACTTAGAAATACGATGACACAACTTATCAGTGATGACGATAGAAAAAGATCTATAGCAAAGTCTTAAGGTACGTTTACATCTGACACTTATATGTGGACATAAATATCCTGTGTCGGATAGAAACTTACAATTACATCTGGATAGAAATTAAATAATACTATTATGTCGGATAGTTTGCAAATGTGTTCTAACAGAAATATATTGCTATAAATATATCAGCTGTTTATGAAATAGACCTTTTTAGTAGTGACGTCACATTCGATCGATTTTCGACCTTATGTACTTTGGATATAAGTGCCAAAAAATTTCTTCTTTGCCATGACCTTAAATATCGCGATATTCTGGCAATATTAGAAATATTTAAGTTTCAAACCCCAAGTGACAAACTAAAACAATTGCAGAATTTATATTTTTAAATTTATAGAACAATATTGACATTTACAGTAATTAATATATTAAAATTATATCAATGTTACTGAGCATGCGCATTAAAGATAATTTGATATAAGCGAAGTAGCCTCGCAACAGGATGCCATTCAAGAAAAGTTTGGTTCTGGTTAAGAGTACGTCTATAATAAACCACTTGAAGGACAAAAAACTCGATAAACAGACTAACACAACAGATCACCAAGAAAAGCAATAAAAATACTTGGTAGAACTAAAACATGCCAAGATTAAACTAAAGAAGAGAAAATACGCTAATGATGACAGCGGTGATATATCAACAAGACCTCACCTGCGTATGAGGCTATTCTTCCCGATCATGCGCATTAGGAATAACACGGCTAATGTTAAATTTTTACTTTATTTAAATTTAAGAATATCCTTTTATATTGTTTTCTGTAAGTTTTAAGCACATTGGTGCATCTATTTTACGAAACACGTGTTGGCTGTTCTTAAATTCTTCTAAATCCTTGTAAAAAGAAGTTAATTTGAAATTGTTAATTTCTACAGTATCTATGTAAATAGTAAACAAGGGTTAGAATCGATCTGTACAATTTCAACTGACAATTTGTTGCGAGTTGTCTAGATATGTGACGTCACACTAAAAGAGTATGTTATCAACACGAAAATTTGCGGCCATTGCGATATATTTCAGAAATGGCAAGGAAAATGAAGAAAAAAGGCTCTGTCTGGTTCCTGAAGTTATGGATTACCCTTGTAATTTCTTCTACAGTAGTAATAAATTTTTCTGAGATTTCAATGAAAGCATTTTGCCTTTTTACTCGATATCTATAAATTTTACTTCTAATGTCCCATAATTCGGGTTTCGCATGGTATAACTTAATTAGTTCATCAATTTCGGCTTTTAACGACTCTTTTTTGTTATTATTTAAACATCACTCATAGTACCTTTAATGTCGCGACACTTATTCAAGAGTAGTTAGATAAAGATGGCTATAATGAAGGCGTCTAATAGTCACCGCCCATTTCGCCCTTCCACAAATAAGAAGTGGATCTTATTTGTGGAAGGGCGAAATGGGCGGTGACTATTAGACGCCTTCATTATAGCCATCTTTCTCTATCGCACGGATTTCTATGACTTTCTTTATTTTTAAAATATTTTTGTTAAAGGCGGAGGCAAATGAAAAGCTAGCGGCGTTGTTTTATATGTAAATAGATAAGTTAGCCTGGCTATTTTGAAAATTTGTTTTCATATTTTTTAATATTCATAAACCAAGTAGGAACAATTTTGTTCATTTTTTGTTAGTTAGGTAGTTTTGTTGTAAATACAATTTTTAAAGTTCTGATATTATTATTAATGGGTTAATTAATATTAGACTTGTATTGTTATAGAAGTAAATTATATTCTAAATTTTGGATGTATATAAACAAAAATTTTAAAAATGTCCCTTTTTACTCCTTTTGAATGTATCTGTATAATAATCATTTGTATTGTAGAATAATGAGCAGTGCACCATCACATGATTTTAGGTAAATGATATGCATAGGCGACGCATTCATCTCTGTCTCTCACGTCACATCTTCCTTTCGAAATAACAGCATTTCTCGATGAAAATATCTAACGACTGTATTTACGTCACGTTCAGAAAATTACTATTTACAGACTTGGTATAAACAATCCTAGTTAAAACAAAGTTGGTGTGACAGAACCTTTCTGGATGCCCTCCAGGCATTTTCCAGAATCAGATAATGAACTTGAAGCGGTTATTTAACTTTATTGTATTAGCCAAAAAACTTAATTACCCATTACCCTTTTCTCCTTAGCAGCTTTATGCCGAGGCAAAAACTCGTGAAACAATACTGTCTTTCAGGCAAAATCGGGCAGTTTATCTGTATAGGGGGATAATGAAGGGTTATAAAGTTTGCCAGATTGATAGAGATGGTAAGGAAATGAACAAATTAAAATAATTAATAATAACTTTTTTAAATTTGTTATATGGACTCTAATTTTAATGGTCCAAAGTTTTTGGATAATTTGTGAATCTTTCTGTATATTGATTATCCGTAAATAATAATCAATTGATTTACTTTATAAGCACAATACAATTTTCCTGAAAAATTAAAATAACATACAGGTCATCGGATGTAGCAAAAATTCTGCTTTTGTCACGCTTACATATGCAGTGGACATAGATATCACGTACCTGCCGAATATTTGGGTACTCTCTTTGCCGGTGAGCAGATCGGATGCATAACATCAACTGCACTCTTGCAGTAGGTCCATTATTTTTTTTAACAATATCGAAATAAATTAATTACAGATTGCCAAAGCTGTGTAATTCAGTCTCATAAGTCTCGTGTTGAGAATCTAATTTTGGTAAAATCTAAGCGTAAATATCATTCTTTTCCCTCTGAATATGTTCCTTTTTTTTATTTAGGACAAGTACCGCTTTGCATTTAGGGCTTTTCTTGTATTTGATGACCAGTACGCTAAATCATAACGAATGACTTCTCTTTGCAGCAAGTGACCTTGACTCGATCCGCGCTCTGTTCAATGAGAAGGAGAAGGAGCTATCTCTGGCTGTGGCCAAGGTGGAGGAACTGACGAGACAGCTGGAGGAGCTCCGAAGGGGACGATCGACGAGGGACCCTCCGCCTGCGTCGGCTCTCGAGTTGGACAAGCTACGGAGGGAGCTTATGGTAAGACAGATGCGAAAATCTCGGTTATCTCTACTATTAAAAATGTATTTCTCCTCAGTATCGGAATAAGTTGAATGAGCAGCAGAACCAGCGGCTGCATCAGCAGCGGGAGGCGCTGACCGCACGACAGGAAGAGATGAGTGCTATCGACAAAAGGATATCTGAGCTGCAGGAGAGGTTACACAGGAAGCGGCTTCTAAACCAACAGCTAGCGAATCAGATCAGCGCCGCGTCACACAAGGCTGCTTATCACCAATTAGTTAGGTAGGTCTATAAGAGCTAAAAAATTGTGCGGTAAACGAAAATGCAATAGCTTTGAATTATCTGTCTGATTAAAAAGAGACATTGCTAAAAACTAAAAAGTGACATCAACAATAATACCTACCAGACCTAATTATTTTCTACGCCCTCGTGAATTGTTTTTAAAAATGAATTAATGAATATAAAAGTATTGTATCATCTATCCACTAGATTTGGATCAGCTGTAATATTAATCATCACAGTAGGTGTTCCGTAACATAAAATAATCCTGTTCTGATTTTATTCCTTTTTCGTGGACAAGTATTTTCGCTAGTGATAAATTACCGACTGACGTACTGTGAACCAATGCTTCATCAGTGTGAAAACAGCAGTCAAAGATAGTGGACAATTTAACCGATTTCTCCCGAACGGTATCATGGATATCGTCAATTCCGATATACCGACGGCTCGCCTGGAAACTATACAATACAAACACACATTTTCGCTAGGGAAAAAAGGAATTTGGTTTCTTCGTAGGAATTTGTGCGCTGCATTTCCTGGTAGACACGTTGGTCGAAGCAACGACAAAAACATACTCCCAGTCCTAGACGATTTATTCAACGTGTAGGTACTAGGAACACTACAGCTTGCTGCAGAAATCCTCCTGAAGAAAGAATTTTAAAAATATTTATATTAGCCCGAGCAAAAATGTTAACCATATGCTTGTTCCTAGCCTTAGCGAAAAATAGATATCAAACGTGAACTAAACAGGCTTTGGTTAGAGAGAATTTTTGCCGAATTTTTTTAAGAAAAACATTTTCAGCCAATAATTTTCTAATATCGTTTTTTTATATTTAAGGGATGTTTAGTTCTTACTGTCTTACTCTGTTTTAAGCATCTTAGGGTGCTTGTATTGTGCATTTCCAATGTTTTTTATTTAGTGTTATAGGTTTACTTATTAACTGATTATTTTTGATGGCTGGAGTATTTGCCTTGCGAGTTTAATTATTTTTTGTAATTTAGATTTTCCATGGTATCGTTCGGGAAAGATCGGCAAAATTGGCTGCTGTTTTTACACCGATTGCTTCGTCATCTTTATTAAAATCACTTTAGTAAAAGGAACAAACATATAAAATTATATTATTATGGCCGAAACAAAAGATCACATTTATCTTCATTTTAAACATAAAAACTTCAGATGACTTATAAAGGTAGAAGAATAGACCATATTTTCATACTCTTTGTATCGATATTGTTGTTAAAACTTTACCTTTATATTTGTTTTATGTTAGACATTATTTTGTAAATTTACTATGAGCACTTAACCTATAGGTGACGCCAACGTCTTACATTATTTATTACGCCACACACAAAACTGGGTTTATATTTGTTTTAAAATAACTAACTAACTAACTTCATGCGGAAAATCTACGTATTCTTTGGCTAATATTAAAGTAATTTGATTAAATAAATTTAACATTTTAACATTTTTAATTTCCGTTTGAGATAGTTTCACAAATTGTTTTTAGTATGTTAGTAACTATAGAAAAAAAAATTTGCAGCTTTCGTAAATACTGTATTACAAACGAGATTTGTTTTGGTACATTTCCTTGCTTTCTCTTCATTTTTTGTCCTAACCTACACATTTTTTTAAATCCTTTAAATCCTTGTCGTCTTGTACCTATTTGTTAACTTTTAAAAATCTCTGAATATAATATTTGAAAACTCTAAAATTTATAACTTTTGCATTTCTCTTAAATCATCAGAAATATCGATTTACGTACATTTCACAAAGACAAGGGCCTCGCAGATCTGCCGCCCGGAGCCTCGCAAAGATCTGCCGTCCGAAGTCTCGCAATGGTTAAGGCCGTCGCCGAGGGCAGGTACCAACTGTGGAAAAATTTTACTTAGGTCTAGCAAATACAATTATTTAATGAAAATTTTATATTATATTGTGGGTACACATGCCGCAAGTGACCCATTTTGATGCATTACGTCAAGAGCGCCAGCAGGACGCCGCCGGACGCACCAGCGTTCCAGGAAGGGTCTACGGCGGACTGGCGCCGGCGACCAGATGCGTACTCATATACCTACTACGGACTCCACAGACAGGGGTCTCCAACGAAGACTCACCCCGTCAACACGTCTTTTTTCTATACAACTTAGTTTTCAATAAAATACTTTATTACCGTAGAGAGAGCGTTTTATTCTTGCTGTACAGCGAAAGCAACCCTCAATATATTTAAATATATGAGCAAATTATTACCTATGCGCATCTGAAACTCGCGGACAGGATTTGGTCAAGCTGTATTGCTTTATCTTATGTATTAATTATTTTTGGTTTCAATTTAAAACAAGATTTATAAGCACAGTTTGAAGCTAACTTCACAGACAAATTATAAAACAAATATTATAAAGAATTAAAAGATCTAACATACACTACCAAAAATATCTAGTACACACCAACTATTGCCTTCAGGTTAACTGGAAATGCTGAACAAAACAACCAGGCATTCGCTAGAAAACAACAGCAAAATAGTCAGCCAAACGGCCTATCTAGAGGAAATATAGCTGCTGTGGAACCTTACAATCATGTGCCCTTACAGCAGCAGAATCAACAGATTAAGAATATCAACAGCCAACAGGAGGTAGGGAATAATTTTAATGTCTCTTACTACATTTTCTACAAATTAATTCAGGAATTATATTTTTTTGTTATTTATATTTCCATAGACTACTACATATCATCCAGTATATCAACAGAATCATCATATCAAAAAAGACTCGGATTCTCCCAACAGCAATACTGAGGCTCAAGAATTGGCCAACAAGATGGCCAACTTGTATGCGCCCAGGCCAGACGAAAATGACGCCCTGAAGGACTTCACCGTCTCGAAGAACGACCCCAAATATCAGACGCTACCCTACAACACCAAGTTCACGGTGAACCTCCTGCCCAACAGGATATCGAAGAACGAGAACAGCAATGTAAATAACAATGACCACAAAGAGGATGTAAATAGTCACATATCGAACCATGTAAATGGCAATTTTAACCTGCAATCGACGCATATGACTGTACATAGCGCGCCGTTAAGTATAGTGAACAAGAACATCGCTACCCCTTTGAACCAGCATGATTTATTGAGTAGGAAGGTGAGCGACAATAAGGAACATGGCTTGCTGAATGGTGGCGAGGAGTCCTTGGGTATGAATCAGCATCAGAAAGAAAATACATATCCTGCCATTACTAGTACTAGTTCTGGTACAACATATCAAGTAAGTGGGATATCTTTTGGATTTTTTTGATAGCATTGGTAGAGATTTAAACGTTTCAAAAAATGAAAATTGCAAAAAAATAAAAAAAGAAAAATTTTAAAAACAAGATATAAGCATTTGAAAAAATATTTGTCAAAATTTGTTTCATGATATATTTTGCTGAAATAAACCTCAATAAGTATGAAAATAACATTTTAACAAATGCCCTTAAATTATTTAAAAGAAAATGTATAAACAATAAAAATAAACAACACAGGGTGTATAATAAATTTTGACCAAAAAATTCTCCATTCTTCATATATTTCTAGTTTGAAAAGATATAAAG
This sequence comes from Anoplophora glabripennis, assembly GCF_000390285.2. Lineage (NCBI taxonomy): Eukaryota > Metazoa > Arthropoda > Insecta > Coleoptera > Cerambycidae > Anoplophora > Anoplophora glabripennis. Next base: position 80,865 of record NW_019416593.1, read on the forward strand.
CTTTTTTGTCAATATCTCCAACAGAAATATTTAACAAAATATGGTTATTTCAAAATTTACATTGTGGTCACTATAAAATTAGCACCAAATAGGGTACATTTACATTTATGACCTTAGAGAAACTTTTTCTAATAATTTATTGCTTGTCTGAATTCCAAATAAGGGCAATCTAGATATGATATACAAGATTTTAGGGTTCTTAAGATCTTTTTGCCTTCGACAATTTTTCCGGAAATTTTGAACCTTCAAACATTCCCTTCTCTGCAATTGACCCCCACAAAATGTATTTGTTCCAGAAGCCCATCAGTAGTGTTGCCCCCACGTCAATCCACCACACTGGCATCCTCTCAAACGTCTACCAAACCTCATCCATAAAAGTTCAACCCGTCGAGCCTCAAACGTTAACGACAAGCAAGAACCTAACCTCTATCTCCTATAACAGCCAGCAACAGGTCCAATCGCCCCAGACCAGCATCTTGTCTCCACCTCAGTCGAGTAGTACGCCATTAACTGGCACCCCGGATGTAGCGGATAAGACTCCGAAACCGGCCTTGCCTCCTAAACCTGCGATAAAACCCCCACCAAGACAGACGCAGGTTCTAAACGAGGAGAGTGTGCCTCCTCCGTTGCCTCTGAGTGAACCCCCAGATGACAATAAGAACGCCGGAAGCAAAAATGTGCCTGCCAGTCAGAAACAAGGTATTTTTAATCAGGTGTAGCTTTCAATGGGAGTCATATTTATGTGGATGCTACTTTTGACTTAGAAACATATAAGTATTTGTTTTTTCAAATTCCTTTGTGAGAACTTTGTTTTTTTTCATAATTTTCATACCCCACCACCAAACATTGAGAAAAACAACGTTTAAGGTTACACATTAGACACTATTTCAAGATACATCACTAAAACTACATATTTCACTATAACATTAAACTTAAGAGGACTCTATAGTATAGGGGCAATAAGCAATACATTTTTATAGATTTTATTACCCAATTTGACTTAATATGAATTAATGCACAAATTTCCTGCATTTTAACATAGATTTTCTATAAAATGGGTTTGATATTCAAATTACTTTTTATTGTAAAGAAATTTATAATTTGCCGCTTTTGCATAAGCGGCATCATCCATTTTATAGAAAATCTGCGTTAAAACGGGGGAAAGTTTGTTATTTGTGCATTAATTCATATTTTGACAAACTGTGTAATAAAATCCATAAAAATGTATTGCTGGTTGCCTATTTGCTAACTGTCAATTTTAGAGAATGCCGATTTTGAGGTTCATAAACTGAACACAGTGCGCTAAACAAAACGGTAACTAATACTTTTTGTATTGAAAACTTCAATGATTTTAAACAATATTAAAAAAAAAATGTTACGTGCTTCATCAGATCTGGGTCTGCCCAGTAGCAGGGTAGACAAGAGTTTAAGTTCAGTTTAAAAAGCAACCCAACTATTCATTTGATTTATTTAAAAAAAAATCGGATTAATATTCTGGGGAATGCACTAAAACCTTGACCCCCACTTAAAGCTACACACTGTATGTCTGATGAATGTTTGCTTTCACTAGTTCATAAAAACTGAAAACCAGTATATCATACCTTAATTAAAATGACCTAGAGTAAGAATGCATCCAAAACGACTAATAACATATACATTTTTAGGTACCCTCCCGCCTGTGGCTTTGAATAACCAAAATAACACCCCCATCTCGGAGATGATAATCAAGGCTAAACCACTAACCATAAAAAAACAGCCCTTGAGCGAACAGCCTAAGCTAAGAACCGTTAACACCTACTCAAAACTTAACGGCCTAACATCGAACAGACGGATCGAGATGCCACCCACTTTCCATTTTCCAGAGCTCCAGAATCCCGAAAAGGCTCCTGAAAGTCCTCCGTCACAACCGGAAAAGGACGAAACAGACAAAGTATGTGTCGAGGAACCCGAAAAAGATGACAAGCCGTTCGACGGTGTCGTCCGTCGTTGTAAGAAAGGCAACCTGAAGCAAACTGGAAAGTCTAACTTATCTCGGAGGGTGAGCTTCGATCCCTTGGCACTTCTGTTGGATGCAAGTCTGGAAGGAGAGCTGGAACTGGTGAAGAAAACGGCGACGCAAGTAGCCAATCCCAGCGCAGCTAACGATGAAGGCATAACTGCTCTGCACAACGCCATTTGTGCTGGGCACTTGGAGATTGTAAAATTCCTTGTAGAGTTTGGGTGTGACGTGAACGCACAGGACAGCGACGGTTGGACGCCCTTGCACTGTGCTGCGAGCTGCAATAATTTAACCATGGTAAAGTTTTTGGTGGAGCACGGAGCTTGCATCTTTGCGACGACTTTGAGCGATCACGAAACGGCCGCTGAGAAGTGCGAGGAAGACGAGGAAGGGTTTGATGGATGCTCGGAATATTTGTACAGTAAGTCTCAGTTTTTGTAATGTAAACTTGGAAATACTTAATTTATGTCTTAGGTGTACAAGAAAAGCTTGGAATTTTGTCTGGAGGAGTGGTGTACGCAGTTTTTGACTACACGGCGCAGCAACCTGACGAGCTTAGCTTCAAGGCTGGGCAGGAATTTACAGTCTTAAGGAAGGGTGATGAGAATGAAAGGGAGTGGTGGTGGTCCCGTTTGGGTGACAAAGAAGGATACGTTCCTCGAAATCTTCTCGGAGTAAGTACTAAATGTGCAGGATGATTTTATATTTGAGATGTTTATTTTAATGGGTGATTTCTTGGACGGTAATGAAGCAGAATCTGTGCTTAAAAGAATCACAAACACAGAAAAAGTCGCCTCGTAAAAAAATGCAAAAATACGATATACAGTTGAACTCGCTTATAACGAGCAGGGGATATAACGAGCACTTGGTTATAACGAGCAAATTGAAAAGTCCCTTCCGAATTCCCTATATAACACGTGTATTTTTGTTCGGCTATAACGAACTCGTATATAACGAGGGCTTGGCTATTACGAGCTTTGATTTTGGTCCCGCGCAACAGTGATCTCGGCTATAACGAGTTATCGTAGAACCACTTTTTATGCACATGACATCAAATGAACGCAAAAACTTGTTATGACAAGTAGAAATAACAACATATTCGATTTTAACGTCTTTGACTTAGTTCAGTACGACATGGTAGACGGAAATCTCGAAGTGGCTGAATTCCCCAATGAAATTCAAATCACACAATTAGCGATTAACCCATCAATAGATGAAGAAAGTGATGAAGAAGAGACGGGAAGCGATGAGGTTACAGTTCCTTCGACACATGAAGCCATCTCTGCGTTAAAAACCATAGTATCATACGTCGAATTCAAATATCCGGAAAACGAGCAGTTCTTAAATGCCGCTGATCGGTTGCAAAGAAATATCAGTCAGGAGATATTAAGCAAAAGAGTGGTGCAGAAAAATATTACAGAATTTTTTCGTTAATAATAAATGCTATGTAATGTTACTTACCTACAGTTATACTTATCTATGTTATGTAGATAAATAATATTATATGTTTGAAAATAAAAATACAAGTGCAATGCAGCTATAATTATGTGTCCAATAATTTTCAGCATAGTTGGCGACGGCGACATCTATAACGAGCACTCGCGTATAACGAGCAAATTTTGCGTTCCCGTGAATGCTCGCTATAACCGAGTTTTACTGTACTTCTTAATCTAATTCATACTTTGATAAAATTTTAATCTCAATCGATATTTTTTGTTTCAGCTCTACCCGAGGGTGACGAGGACAGAGGAATGAGAGACATATTATGTATCATAAGAATATATAGTACCTTGGCCTTTTTGCTCTATCGAAATAAAAGATATTGTATACATCTCTTATATGTGAAATGAAATTTGTACCTTTGCTCAATATATCGTTATATATTGTACGGTTAAAGGTGTTTTCTTTTTTGTTTATTTATTAACAGTTCTATTAAATTGGTAGATATTACTGTCTTTATTGCTTTAAAGTAATAAGCTTTTAATATATTTTTGAAAAGTGTAAATATATAAATATGAAGATACAAATATTTACAATAAATATATTGATTATAAAGCAATTTGTTTAATTTTTTTATTTTGGTAACTAATAGCACAAGGACCCCAACGACTTATATTTTAAGGCAACACAGTTTTTCCCGTGTGCAAAAACATGAATTTATATGGATTTCAGTATCCCTTGTAATATATATATAGGGGAGACAGGGGTAAAGTAAAGAGTAAAGAGGGCAAATGGGATCAGTTAATTTATTTTAAAACTAATGTAGATTTCCACTGTGTTGGCAGTTTTGTTTGACAGTACTATTAAACGTATCTAAAAGTGAATGTGTTTTATGATTGTTTTAACGTGAACAACAATTGCTGACAGCGAAACTGATTTAGAATCGGAAGAATATCTATACTGTAATGAAGTCTATGGTGAATGTAAAGGAAGCGAAGAACGGATTAGATCTCAGCAATGCGGAAAATGGGCACACGATGAGTGCGCAGGCGTGGTTGAAAATGACGCTGAATTTGTATGCAATTTGTGCATACAATAAATGGTGGTCCTTTTTGCCCCGAAGCCTTGAGCATGTAGTATCAGGAACACTTTTTTTTGTTTTATTAAAAAAAAATTAAGATATTTTTTTAATTTTTGCCATGTTCTCTTCAGCGAAGGTAAATAAATATTGTAACTATATGTATTTGTTTTCCTTAAATTCATGTAATCAAAGAAAATTTTTAGATAAATGTCTCAAGCAATTTTATTGTTTCTACCATATTGACAAAATTATTTTTAAAATATTCGTGATATCTCATTGTAATACACATTCTAAATTCATCAGAACGGTCCCTTAGGAAGAAAAGTCGTTTTTTGATACTCAAGCGTAGCTGCATTCATTTCTTATGCAACCAGTTTTACTTTGCAATATTAACATTAAAAAGTAAACATTAACTGACCAAATAAAAAGTTTCATGTTTGGTATACTAAAATCCCGTCCTTTTCCTCCGATGTGTTTTGAGCCGCTGAATACCAGTTTATCAGAATTGCGTCAATAGGTCAAGATTTCTCTTCTACCTTTAAAAAATGGGTAAAAATAGCAAAAAATTGGGTTTATTTTTGAGGACATCTATGTAGCTGACTTGACGAGAAATAACTATGTGTTATAATAAGTATTAACTTATAAAATGGAGACTCAAGTACCTTGAAAACTTGCGTGAGAGTTCTACACGTTCAAATTCGGAAAACACGGAAAGTCCTCATGGTACATCGGCCGTAACATTGAAGACGTTTCATAATCTGAATAGTCACTCCCACTTCTAACCCGAAACGGGCGATGACTATTCAGATTATGAAACGTCTTCACTATAGCCATCCTTGTCTATCGCACGGATTTCTTTACTTTGTCGCTCTCATGTAAAGGCAGATGGACCATGTGGATTTTCCAGCCCTGTATATATAATATATATGACGCTTTTTAAAAAACCGAGTGCAAATTTGACACCAGAACTGTTCAATCGAATAATGACCACTTTCTGACCTCAAAGAAATCAGTGTAACAGAATTTGTATTATGTACATAAATTTTCCTGAGCGCTTAATGACTGTGAGATGGCAAGTAAGAGTAGAAAACTAGTAAAGTAAAAGACATGTATTTTACTGCTTAGGTATTCAATATTCAATTCCCTTAGTGTATGGGTTAGAATTTCAACCTAACCTCAAAAAATTGCGAAACTCATTTGGGGGCTAGCATGTCCCACACATTCAAAACCTGACAAGTACGCCAAAGTCGCCAAACGAGCTTTAGTGCTTATAAACCTAAACTTCAAACTACCTCTGTCCCAAGGAACCAGGGGACAGCGAATTTCACCCTGATTTTTGAAAATAGCATTATGGCCCAGTCCCTGTATAGAAAACAGTAAATTCACTCCCCCTCTTCTGTGGATCACAACCCCACTGCTCTAATAAAGGGACGCGTGATCTATGCTATAAATAGGTTAGATAGGCAGTGCATTTACTGTTTTCTATACTGTGATATAGGTAAGCAACTCATTTAAAAAAATGGATTTATCTTCTTCTTGCACTAGAGTCTTCATTAAGGTTATGTTAATATTTAATTGCAAATAATCAATATTGAATGTATATTTAAAAGTATCCAATATTGATTAACACAATATTGAGTTATCAATTATTGCTAGAGAGGAAATATTTACGTATATCTGAAGAAATTGAAGTTGAAAAATTCCTAAATTTCAATATAAGGGATACGAGAAAAAATATCTACTTCACCATGATAGAAACAACTTACTGTGCGTTGCTAGTATCGTTCAATAGAAACAGTTTTTTCTGTATATATTTCATTAATAATGTATTTGATTCCGCTTCGTTCATTCATACATTGGTTCCGTTTGACCTTTTTTTCAAAATTTGAGAAGCACCTTAAAGAACGTCATTTTGTAGAAATCAACCAATTAAAAGATGTCATTAATTTTTTTGAAGGTAATATATTCGAAGTACCTACCGAGTGCATTTGGAATTTCGTTCCACTTTAGAATCTGACCTAGGAAGCCGTTTACAGAGCCTCTACGCACGAAAAACCCAACCAAAAGTAGTTGCCTATGCTCGAGAGCTTCTGGTTGACCATCTATCTATGTAAGGCTGAGCGGAAACCGAAATTTTTATGTTTCGAAATCAACCGCCGAAAATATCCATTGCAAATCACTCCAAACATCCCAATCCGCAGAAGGCGATATCAGGAGAGCCCGGTGCTGTTGGCAGAGCGATAACCAATAACCCTCGCGGGACGCACAAAATTCCTCGAAAACACCGGGAATGCTACGGAATTTGAGCTGGTGCACGACACTGACTTATCGCCATGAACACATCCCGACATGCGATCGAACGTCGACTCTGAGGTCTCGCAGTTCTGTTACCAGGAAAAGTTCTTAGCCAGTGTGAGCACGCGACTCAAGATTAAGCGTATTCGCTGCTTCGACGACAGAACCAAAAAACCCGAAAACTTAATATACCTAGTTTTTTCCGGATTTGTTGGTCAAATTCCAACTACATCGAACATCATCTCTTCACATGTGTCATATTATAAACATTTACAAAAATATTTTTTTTGCGTTGCAAAACATTAAACAATTTTCTGTGCATGTGGCGAAGATCATAAAAGGCAAGCTTAAAAAGCAGTGTTAAAGGGGTATAGCGATAGAAATATGAACAGAAATAGTGAAAAAAACTAGGCAAAATGCAAAAGTGCTCATGAATCCTAAGATTTAAAACATTTCTGTGAAAAGAAGCTCAATTGAAAGCCTCAGTGAAACTAGTGCCATAGCTATATCAAGTGGAGTAGTGGAAAAAGTAGAACCGCAACAAATAACCCATAGGAATTATCTTTTTCTGATGGAAAAAATCTTTATAGAGAGGGTTGTCGGGCAGGTGGCGCAAGTATGTTAAGAAATTATGTTAAAAATAAAATTAAGGAAAAGTCTTTTGTATCAATGTTAGGGAGACAAATTTTCTTGTGTTCCTCAAAATAAAATTTAAATAAGGGTCACTGACTATTTGTAAAATACGTCGTCAAATATTAACAGGGGTAAAATGACTTCGAATTTTTAATATAACTTATTGTGGCCCCGGTAGTAACTTTTTTACGGTGGCCACAACGATAAATCGAAATTATTAATATACCCACCTAGCTAACGGGAAATCCAAATGAACGTGTAAAAATGCCGACCCGCCTAAAGAGCCAACGTAAACACACTCGTCGAAAATATGTCATTAAAGTGGCATATGCAAGATTTCGTAATATCGTTAATAGTATATTAGGCACGGGCTTAATTTTAATACGCGACAAACACGTAATTCGCTGTTTAAAAATGCGAGGAAAATTATCCTTTGTTTTCAAATAAGTGGGCAAGTAGTGCGCTTGCACTTTCTTGCAGTGCATAACGGATATATGGCGAAAATGAAAACGAGGATACGGTACAGTGTGCATTTTCTGATTTTGGTGATTTGCGAGTGCTCCTGTGTAAATTGGTTAGAGCTGGTAATCGGGCCTAGTCTCGGCAATGCTGGAGACAATGAGGTGGGAGAAGGAAAAAAATTGAAAATAAACAACGCGGTAAGTTTTTGAGAATAATTCCATCTCTTTAAGTCACTCAAATTAATTTAGAAAGACTTAAATTGTAATCAATTTATAATAGTTATTTACGTGCCAAGATCAAAAAGTATTATTTTATAGGGCGAGAATGCAAAGCAAGCAATGCATGAGGGTCATGGAAATACAGTTTCTGAGTGAGGTCCATACAGTGTTGTTTGCGTTGCCGCCAATAATTTGACAACAAATGGAACTGCAACTGAATACTTATTGGTTATAGATTTATATCAAAAATATAACTTTATTATTATTAATATTTATGTTGAAAGTGTAGTCATGCAAAGTACAATTATTAAAAGTGTTGATGTTTAGGTTAATTTAGGTCTCGTGATATTTGTCAATAATATTGAGTTCGTTTCTGGAAGGTTGATTTATGACAAACGAGTTACAATTATTCAAAATTTTCACTGTCTGCTGCTAAACATGCTTCAGCATGTTATGCTACTGTGGATAATTCCTAGTATTGTTTGTTACATTATTTTAAATTGCAGTTCTGCAGTTCATTGAAATTAGCTACTGATATTCTATAACGGTTTTAGAAAGCCCCATAAAAAATCACATAGTTTTAGGTATAGCGAATGAGGAGGCCAAGTAAGTGGACCGCCTTTACCAAGCCACCTTCCAGGAAAAGTATTATTGATGTAATCACGTACAATTAATGCGATATAGGGACCTGCACCATTACTTACATTTAGGAGTACGTCATCCATGAATTGCGGAAGTTGTTATTGCAGGAAATAATTTTGTGCGATTAGCATAATGTGGTTGAACCAAAATGTGGATGGAATCAATTGAATGATTTTATAATAAATATTTCTCATTTACATCGTCTAATAATCCACACCATAGATTTAAACCAAAGCAGCGTTAGCGATTTCTGGCTCTTATTAAATGTAGGTTTTCATTGCTCAAAACTTTTCATTATGTATGTTAAAAATACCATCTTGAGTGTATAAAGCGAATCAATGGAAATTACAGTCATTATGAGGTACCATTCACAAGAATCTAATTCGTTGTGGCCCATCGTTATCTTGCCAGTATTTCTCTCCAGATGCAAATTAATTCCTAATTCCCTCGAATTGAAGGATTATTTTTCATCTAGTCAAGGGCACTGCCGTGAAGACGACGGAGACCTACATTTCTACGTGTCCGTTAAACAGAATTCCGTCCTGCAATCTTCTGGACATTCTAGCATTTGGTAGACGGTGCCCAGGATACTGGTGCTTCATCTGTGCGATTATTTGAAGGGCCCTCAACATATATTAATATTCACGATTTGAATAATTGTGGTTCATTATTTTGCAGTTTTTATTGACTTTATGTAATATTACCATTAGTGCTTTGAAAATTATCCATAATTTTCAATGTACGAGTGGTATTCTATCAGGAAATTGGAAAAATATATCGAAGATTTTCGAATTATGATAGATAGTTCATAAGCTTTCACCAACAAAGAATTTAAAAAAAAATTGCAGCTTTAAGCTGAAAATACGCCAGACTGTATGTAAATCTTATGAGCCCACGTTTCGAGGACATGAGGTAACCAAATCTCTAACTGATTTAAAAAAAATTATATAACGGTGCAGTAGCGACTACATTTTTTCAAAAACGTGTCAAGTAGGCAACCGCAAATAAACCGGCAGTAAATGATTAATAACATTGCTAATGAAAACATTTGCCCCAAATGTGCAGTTTTATATTTTTTGTGTTTTTATTTTATTTTAAATTTTATAAAAAAATTGTTACGTCAAGGTGCAATATAAAGACAAATCGACTTATTTCTTACATAAAATCCAGAATTGTATATGATTTCTATAAAAAGCCTGCCGTGCAATAAAAAGTTTAAATTCACAAATCACTCTTATCACTACCGTTAAGCCATTTAGCTAAAACTGGGTTAAATGAAAATCAATTAACAAAAATAACCAACCACGGAAATAATTCAATAAAACCTTAGTTACAACTGGATTAAGAGTTACATGTCCAAATTTGTGAATATTTGTTTTCATTATTTTTGGAGATCTGAAATTGCCAAAGCTCCAAAAAGTTGGTGCGATCATACAGACACTTTTTGGTCACCACAGCCGGTGTCCGCGAATTTCGCAACATTATGTATAAAAGCTACTTAATAATGTTGATCATTAACATTAGATATAGTTTCTAAAGATGAATACTTTGATAAAAAATTCGTTTGCATTTTCTGTGCTATTAGTTTGACCTCAAATGAAAAAAATATATATTAACGGAAAATTTTCTGTCGACTATTTACTACAAAACACTTGAAGGTCAATACGATTCTTTATCAAAATTTAATATAAAAAAAAAGAAAAAGATTGTAAATAATTAACTTTGATCATTAATAATTAATTTATTAAACGAATCTTATAAATGTTCTGTCAACTTTCCTGGTCAAGAAGACTTGACTGATACGATTCTTCATTAAATATCAAAAACAGAAAAAAAACTTATTAAGTTAATGAAAACGTTGAAATAAAATTATTTGTGCAGTGTAACTAAAACGCTTAGTCCATACATTAATAGCGGTTCCTACGTCATAAGTTGCCAAAAAAAGTTCCTATAAATGTATCGAAAATATTTTCAAATATATCATGTATTCAAATACCAATTAAAGATATATTATTATGTATATTTTGCTATTCATCTAGAAAACCGCGCATCTTAGTCAAATGAAGCCTAACGTCATTTTCGTTACAATAAAATGAAAGAAAAAATTACCCGAATCTATATCTCTACATAAAAAAGTTTGTGGCAAATACAAGGTCTGTTCACAAAATAACCGAACTTTATAAGCTTATAAATCGTGAAAAACAGTCGTAACATTGCATTAGACTCAAAGCAACATCTTCGTTCAAAAGTTCAACAATACAAGAACATGTGGTTACAGAGGAGGTTATGCGCAACGCAATGCTGCCAACCACATGTCACTAGGTATCTCCACTAGTGCCTAATTCAAAAAGTTCAGTTATTTTCTGAATAGAACTTGTACATATTCTGAATGGCTTGGCACAAACACGTGAAATTAAGAATCACACTATAAATAAAAAATTTTTAACGACATATCTAATATGTGTATATTTTTTCCGTAGGGATTAAAATCTGGGAATGTATTATAAGAAAATCACGATTTTATTATATTTCAGCCTGTAGATTAGGCAACCCTTTTTCTGATCTCTATGGGCGGTTTTTTCCATGACAGGATCCTGTACAAACTTACCGTGTTTTCAGCTATTTTGTATATAACTAGTTGGAGGTGAAATTCGACAGTGGGATAACTAACTGTATAATTGCAAATTAATATTGAATTTGTACAATATTGTTAATAAGTGCAAATACATATTTTGCTAAAAAATTTTAAAAATTCCTTAGTATTTTAATTTAAGTAAATGAAAGATGAAATTATGTGCTGGCTGTATGCGAAAAATATTTAAAGCAACTATAAAAATATTTAAAATAACTAGAGTTTGACATCCGTGGTCGAATTTATTAAAGATATTAAAATAAACTAATCACCATCTCATGTTGATATATTTGAAATGTGGGTCCTAGCATGTATAAGTAAAATATATCTGTATCACTAAAATGGTTTCTGTGGTGGTCTTCTTCAAATACATACATCTACCAGTAAAAAGTACAATACATTTTGATTTGAATGTATACAAGACATAGCAGAGTGCTATATCTATGAATGGTCACCTCTGCTCAATACCTAGGCCTCCAATACGCCCACGCTGACAAAGAGGGGCCTGTAAATTCGCAGGTACTATAAACAGTCACCACCTCTTTCGCCAACTAAGTGAATTTTTAAGAGACACTTCCAAATTCGAAACCCGTAAGTGTATGGTGGGCTCGACTGACGAATGATCCTAGACTCGCATCGATTAGAACAAACCCTAGTACAGGGGTCGGCAAGTAATTTTAGGTGGGGTTCGGAAACCTTTGAAAATTTTTAACGAGGTCTAGAAAAAAATTCATATTTCTTATTTTTTTATTTTAATTTGGACTCAAATTTAATCTGCTTACTAACCATTAAGAACTCACACACTCACACAATTGTAAAATACTAGAAAAATGATAAGATTGGCACTTAAACGTAAAAAATATTTTTTAAATCATTTATTTGAGTAATTTATACTTTCAAAAAATTTTTGGCGGTCCAGTATTTTACCTTGCGCGGTCCGGACCTGGACCGCGGTCCGCCAGTTGCCGACCCTTGCCCTAGTATATACGTTTATAATTTATGAAATCGCTTCAACAGTTTTGTTGTAATTAAAAAAAAAACAGATTTTTTAATTAATTATTAAACTTTAACTCACAGTATCTCGAAAACACGTTTGCAGACACATATAGGTACTTAACTATTTATATTTGAGATGCTTCTTAATTCCCCATTAAATTTTGGCTAAGCATTTAAGTCACACCCTGCATATTTTCCTTTCATGTATTTGTTTTATACAATGGATAAATTGATAAATTGTGATAAATTTTATGTAATATGGACAATTTAAATATTTTTAAATCGGCTACATCCTCTCGAACAGAAATATTCCGGCATATGAGGAAAATTAAACAAGACAAATCAGAACGCAAGCGTAGTCCTTAAAAATTCCAACTTGTTGACGAAATAGAATATGCCTAATTAGTAATTACTACTGGTAAAAAATTTTAATTAAGCAAATAACTGCTGGCAACATAAATAAATTAGAGCGTATTATGAAACAAATATTTACAGCTCTGCCGCTTCCCGTGCTCGTCCATCAGCAACGCTAAAATGTGGAGCGCGTTTGGACTCGTGTATGCGAACGATAAATTAAAAATAAAAGGATGAGCCAGTGGGTCAAGGACGCAGTTCCACCGCAGGTATTCTCTTTTTTTTTGTCCAGTTTTGCGTACTACGGGAGCATAATAGCGCTTGTGGCGGTTTCCAATACCCGGAGTCCCAAAAAACGTCGTCGAAACATATACGTATACGTTGAACAGAAAAATGCTGGATTGTATCGAAAATAACTTAAATTATTTCAGAATAAAACTGGAACAACGCCCGTGGATAATAATTAAATTTATAATCCAGGAAATATAGTCGGACGCGACTTTTTGTTTCGGCAAGCTGAATTTATCACTATAGATGCTAAATATTATGTACAATAACATATCTATTAGTTTCCACAGTCATAAAAATGGGGGGAAGATTTTTTTACAGGGGTATAATTTTTACGTAAATTCACGTTTTTCGCTTATAACTTTTTTCCATTCATTTCCACGGGAAAACAGTGAGGTGCTTTTTTTTCGTCTTCAAAAGACCTACAAAACTAACCCTCGAGCGTCAAAAAATATTGATTAGATCAAAAGTTATAAACAGACGAAGTTTATTTATGACTTTTGAATTAAACATTTATAAACTGCGTTATTATTACCAGAACGTTTTGGCATCGCATCCTCTCATTCCTTATCACTGTCTAATAACTCACACGAAATCTGGAATCGGTAAGTTGAATAGTTT